>NW_027365115.1:0-138262 GCF_046119375.1 Phyllobates terribilis | reverse complement strand
TGCTAAGAGGAGCAGGAAAAAGCAAAAAACTTCAGAATTGCACCTTGCAATGCGGAGAAATTACTGTTTGTGCATTTACAATATTCATTGATTTTTGCCATTGAAAAACATCATGTTATTCATATACCAGAAATGATTGAAGCTACTGACTGAATGAAAGGAGCTGGCATCTCACTCTCTTTGAATCTTCTTTATCATGCTAAGAGGAGCAGGAAAAAGTAAAAAATTTCAGAATTGCACCTTGCAATGCGGAGAAATTACTGTTTGTGCATTTACAATATTCAATGATTTTTGCCTTTGAAAAACGTCCAGAAATGATTGAAGCTACTGAATGAACGAAAGGAGCTGGCATCTCACTCTCTTTGAATCTTCTTTATCATGCTAAGAGGAGCAGGAAAAAGCAAAAAATTTCAGAATTGCACCTTGCAATGCGGAGAAATTACTGTTTGTGCATTTACAATATTCATTGATTTTTGCCATTGAAAAACATCATGTTATTCATATACCAGAAATGTTTGAAGCTACTGACTGAATGAAAGGAGCTGGCATCTCACTCTCTTTGAATCTTCTTTATCATGCTAAGAGGAGCAGGAAAAAGCAAAAAATTTCAGAATTGCACCTTGCAATGCGGAGAAATTACTGTTTGTGCATTTACAATATTCATTGATTTTTGCCATTGAAAAACGTCCAGAAATGATTGAAGCTACTGACTGAATGAAAGGAGCTGGCATCTCACTCTGAATTTTCTTTATCATGCTAAGAGGAGCAGGAAAAAGCAAAAAATTTCAGAATTGCACCTTGCAATGCGGAGAAATTACTGTTTGTGCATTTACAATATTCATTGATTTTTGCCATTGAAAAACGTCATGTTATTCATTTACCAGAAATGATTGAAGCTACTGACTGAATGTAAGGAGCTGGCATCTCACTCTCTTTGAATCTTCTTTATCATGCTAAGAGGAGCAGGAAAAAGCAAAAAATTTCAGAATTGCACCTTGCAATGCGGAGAAATTACTGTTTGTGCATTTACAATATTCGTTGATTTTTGCCATTGAAAAACGTCCAGAAATGATTGAAGCTACTGACTGAATGAAAGGAGCTGGCATCTCACTCTCTTTGAATCTTCTTTATCATGCTAAGAGGAGCAGGAAAAAGTAAAAAATTTCAGAATTGCACCTTGCAATGCGGAGAAATTACTGTTTGTGCATTTACAATATTCAATGATTTTTGCCATTGAAAAACGTCCAGAAATGATTGAAGCTACTGACTGAACGAAAGGAGCTGGCGTCTCACTCTCTTTGAATCTTCTTTATCATGCTAAGAGGAGCAGGAAAAAGCAAAAAAATTCAGAATTGCACCTTGCAATGCGGAGAAATTACTGTTTGTGCATTTACAATATTCATTGATTTTTGCCATTGAAAAACATCATGTTATTCATATACCAGAAATGTTTGAAGCTACTGACTGAATGAAAGGAGCTGGCATCTCACTCTCTTTGAATCTTTTTTATCATGCTAAGAGGAGCAGGAAAAAGCAAAAAATTTCAGAATTGCACCTTGCAATGCGGAGAAATTACTGTTTGTGCATTTACAATATTCATTGATTTTTGCCATTGAAAAACGTCCAGAAATGATTGAAGCTACTGACTGAATGAAAGGAGCTGGCATCTCACTCTCTTTGAATCTTCTTTATCATGCTAAGAGGAGCAGGAAAAAGCAAAAAATTTCAGAATTGCACCTTGCAATGCGGAGAAATTACTGTTTGTGCATTTACAATATTCATTGATTTTTGCCATTGAAAAACGTCCAGAAATGATTGAAGCTACTGACTGAATGAAAGGAGCTGGCATCTCACTCTCTTTGAATCTTCTTTATCATGCTAAGAGGAGCAGGAAAAAGCAAAAAATTTCAGAATTGCACCTTGCAATGCGGAGAAATTACTGTTTGTGCATTTACAATATTCATTGATTTTTGCCATTGAAAAACGTCCAGAAATGATTGAAGCTACTGACTGAATGAAAGGAGCTGGCATCTCACTCTCTTTGAATCTTCTTTATCATGCTAAGAGGAGCAGGAAAAAGCAAAAAATCTCAGAATTGCACATTGCAATGCGGAGAAATTACTGTTTGTGCATTTACAATATTCATTGATTTTTGCCATTGAAAAACATCATGTTATTCATATACCAGAAATGATTGAAGCTACTGACTGAATGAAAGGAGCTGGCATCTCACTCTCTTTGAATCTTCTTTATCATGCTAAGAGGAGCAGGAAAAAGTAAAAAATTTCAGAATTGCACCTTGCAATGCGGAGAAATTACTGTTTGTGCATTTACAATATTCAATGATTTTTGCCATTGAAAAACGTCCAGAAATGATTGAAGCTACTGACTGAATGAAAGGAGCTGGCATCTCACTCTCTTTGAATCTTCTTTATCATGCTAAGAGGAGCAGGATAAAGCAAAAAGTTTCAGAATTGCACCTTGCAATGCGGAGAAATTACTGTTTGTGCATTTACAATATTCATTGATTTTTGCCATTGAAAAACATCATGTTATTCATATACCAGAAATGTTTGAAGCTACTGACTGAATGAAAGGAGCTGGCATCTCACTCTCCTTGAATCTTCTTTATCATGCTAAGAGGAGCAGGAAAAAGCAAAAAATTTCAGAATTGCACCTTGCAATGCGGAGAAATTACTGTTTGTGCATTTACAATATTCATTGATTTTTGCCATTGAAAAACATCATGTTATTCATATACCAGAAATGTTTGAAGCTACTGACTGAATGAAAGGAGCTGGCATCTCACTCTCTTTGAATCTTCTTTATCATGCTAAGAGGAGCAGGAAAAAGCAAAAAATTTCAGAATTGCACCTTGCAATGCGGAGAAATTACTGTTTGTGCATTTACAATATTCATTGATTTTTGCCATTGAAAAACATCACGTTATTCATATACCAGAAATGATTGAAGCTACTGACTGAATGAAAGGAGCTGGCATCTCACTCTCTTTGAATCTTCTTTATCATGCTAAGAGGAGCAGGAAAAAGCAAAAAATTTCAGAGTTGCACCTTGCAATGCGGAGAAATTACTGTTTGTGCATTTACAATATTCATTGATTTTTGCAATTGAAAAACGTCCAGAAATGATTGAAGCTACTGACTGAATGAAAGGAGCTGGCATCTCACTCTCTTTGAATCTTCTTTATCATGCTAAGAGGAGCAGGAAAAAGCAAAAAATTTCAGAATTGCACCTTGCAATGCGGAGAAATTACTGTTTGTGCATTTACAATATTCATTGATTTTTGCCATTGAAAAACATCATGTTATTCATATACCAGGAATGTTTGAAGCTACTGACTGAATGAAAGGAGCTGGCATCTCACTCTCTTTGAATCTTCTTTATCATGCTAAGAGGAGCAGGAAAAAGCAAAAAATTTCAGAATTGCACCTTGCAATGCGGAGAAATTACTGTTTGTGCATTTACAATATTCATTGATTTTTGCCATTGAAAAACGTCCAGAAATGATTGAAGCTACTGACTGAATGAAAGGAGCTGGCATCTCACTCTCTTTTAATCTTGTTTATCATGCTAAGAGGAGCAGGAAAAAGCAAAAAATTTCAGAATTGCACCTTGCAATGCGGAGAAATTACTGTTTGTGCATTTACAATATTCATTGATTTTTGCCATTGAAAAACGTCCAGAAATGATTGAAGCTACTGACTGAATGAAAGGAGCTGGCATCTCACTCTCTTTGAATCTTCTTTATCATGCTAAGAGGAGCAGGAAAAAGCAAAAAATTTCAGAATTGCACCTTGCAATGCGGAGAAATTACTGTTTGTGCATTTACAATATTCATTGATTTTTGCCATTGAAAAACATCATGTTATTCATATACCAGAAATGATTGAAGCTACTGACTGAATGAAAGGAGCTGGCATCTCACTCTCTTTGAATCTTCTTTATCATGCTAAGAGGAGCAGGAAAAAGTAAAAAATTTCAGAATTGCACCTTGCAATGCAGAGAAATTACTGTTTGTGCACTTACAATATTCAATGATTTTTGCCATTGAAAAACGTCCAGAAATGATTGAAGCTACTGACTGAATGAAAGGAGCTGGCATCTCACTCTCTTTGTATCTTCTTTATCATGCTAAGAGGAGCAGGAAAAAGCAAAAAATTTCAGAATTGCACCTTGCAATGCGGAGAAATTACTGTTTGTGCATTTACAATATTCATTGATTTTTGCCATTGAAAAACATCATGTTATTCATATACCAGAAATGATTGAAGCTACTGACTGAATGAAAGGAGCTGGCATCTCACTCTCTTTGAATCTTCTTTATCATGCTAAGAGGAGCAGGAAAAAGTAAAAAATTTCAGAATTGCACCTTGCAATGCGGAGAAATTACTGTTTGTGCATTTACAATATTCAATGATTTTTGCCTTTGAAAAACGTCCAGAAATGATTGAAGCTACTGACTGAACGAAAGGAGCTGGCATCTCACTCTCTTTGAATCTTCTTTATCATGCTAAGAGGAGCAGGAAAAAGCAAAAAATTTCAGAATTGCACCTTGCAATGCGGAGAAATTACTGTTTGTGCATTTACAATATTCATTGATTTTTGCCATTGAAAAACATCATGTTATTCATATACCAGAAATGATTGATGCTACTGACTGAATGAAAGGAGCTGGCATCTCACTCTCTTTGAATCTTCTTTATCATGCTAAGAGGAGCAGGAAAAAGCAAAAAATTTCAGAATTGCACCTTGCAATGCGGAGAAATTACTGTTTGTGCATTTACAATATTCATTGATTTTTGCCATTGAAAAACATCATGTTATTCATATACCAGAAATGTTTGAAGCTACTGACTGAATGAAAGGAGCTGGCATCTCACTCTCTTTGAATCTTCTTTATCATGCTAAGAGGAGCAGGAAAAAGCAAAAAATTTCAGAATTGCACCTTGCAATGCGGAGAAATTACTGTTTGTGCATTTACAATATTCATTGATTTTTGCAATTGAAAAACGTCCAGAAATGATTGAAGCTACTGACTGAATGAAAGGAGCAGGCATCTCACTCTCTTTGAATCTTCTTTATCATGCTAAGAGGAGCAGGAAAAAGCAAAAAATTTCAGAATTGCACCTTGCAATGCGGAGAAATTACTGTTTGTGCATTTACAATATTCATTGATTTTTGCCATTGAAAAACATTATGTTATTCATATAACAGGAATGTTTGAAGCTACTGACTGAATGAAAGGAGCTGGCATCTCACTCTCTTTGAATCTTCTTTATCATGCTAAGAGGAGCAGGAAAAAGTAAAAAATTTCAGAATTGCACCTTGCAATGCGGAGAAATTACTGTTTGTGCATTTACAATATTCATTGATTTTTGCCATTGAAAAACGTCCAGAAATGATTGAAGCTACTGACTGAATGAAAGGAGCTGGCATCTCACTCTCTTTGAATCTTGTTTATCATGCTAAGAGGAGCAGGAAAAAGCAAAAAATTTCAGAATTGCACCTTGCAATGCGAAGAAATTACTGTTTGTGCATTTACAATATTCATTGATGTTTGCCATTGAAAAACGTCCAGAAATGATTGAAGCTACTGACTGAATGAAAGGAGCTGGCATCTCACTTTCTTTCAATCTTCTTTATTATGCTAAGAGGAGCAGGAAAAAGCAAAAAATTTCAGAATTGCACCTTGCAATGCGGAGAAATTACTGTTTGTGCATTTACAATATTCATTGATTTTTGCCATTGAAAAACATCATGTTATTCATATACCAGAAATGATTGAAGCTACTGACTGAATGAAAGGAGCTGGCATCTCACTCTCTTTGAATCTTCTTTATCATGCTAAGAGGAGCAGGAAAAAGTAAAATATTTCAGAATTGCACCTTGCAATGCGGAGAAATTACTGTTTGTGCATTTACAATATTCAATGATTTTTGCCATTGAGAAACGTCCAGAAATGATTGAAGCTACTGACTGAATGAAAGGAGCTGGCATCTCACTCTCTTTGAATCTTCTTTATCATGCTAAGAGGAGCAGGAAAAAGCAAAAAACTTCAGAATTGCACCTTGCAATGCGAAGAAATTACTGTTTGTGCATTTACAATATTCATTGATTTTTGCCATTGAAAAACATCATGTTATTCATATACCAGAAATGATTGAAGCTACTGACTGAATGAAAGGAGCTGGCATCTCACTCTCTTTGAATCTTCTTTATCATGCTAAGAGGAGCAGGAAAAAGTAAAAAATTTCAGAATTGCACCTTGCAATGCGGAGAAATTACTGTTTGTGCATTTACAATATTCAATGATTTTTGCCTTTGAAAAACGTCCAGAAATGATTGAAGCTACTGAATGAACGAAAGGAGCTGGCATCTCACTCTCTTTGAATCTTCTTTATCATGCTAAGAGGAGCAGGAAAAAGCAAAAAATTTCAGAATTGCACCTTGCAATGCGGAGAAATTACTGTTTGTGCATTTACAATATTCATTGATTTTTGCCATTGAAAAACATCATGTTATTCATATACCAGAAATGTTTGAAGCTACTGACTGAATGAAAGGAGCTGGCATCTCACTCTCTTTGAATCTTCTTTATCATGCTAAGAGGAGCAGGAAAAAGCAAAAAATTTCAGAATTGCACCTTGCAATGCGGAGAAATTACTGTTTGTGCATTTACAATATTCATTGATTTTTGCCATTGAAAAACGTCCAGAAATGATTGAAGCTACTGACTGAATGAAAGGAGCTGGCATCTCAGTCTGAATTTTCTTTATCATGCTAAGAGGAGCAGGAAAAAGCAAAAAATTTCAGAATTGCACCTTGCAATGCGGAGAAATTACTGTTTGTGCATTTACAATATTCATTGATTTTTGCCATTGAAAAACGTCCAGAAATGATTGAAGCTACTGACTGAATGAAAGGAGCTGGCATCTCACTCTCTTTGAATCTTCTTTATCATGCTAAGAGGAGCAGGAAAAAGCAAAAAACTTCAGAATTGCACCTTGCAATGCGGAGAAATTACTGTTTGTGCATTTACAATATTCAATGATTTTTGCCATTGAAAAACGTCCAGAAATGATTGAAGCTACTGACTGAATGAAAGGAGCTGGCATCTCACTCTCTTTGAATCTTCTTTATCATGCTAAGAGGAGCAGGAAAAAGCAAAAAACTTCAGAATTGCACCTTGCAATGCGGAGAAATTACTGTTTGTGCATTTACAATATTCATTGATTTTTGCCATTGAAAAACATCATGTTATTCATATACCAGAAATGATTGAAGCTACTGACTGAATGAAAGGAGCTGGCATCTCACTCTCTTTGAATCTTCTTTATCATGCTAAGAGGAGCAGGAAAAAGTAAAAAATTTCAGAATTGCACCTTGCAATGCGGAGAAATTACTGTTTGTGCATTTACAATATTCAATGATTTTTGCCTTTGAAAAACGTCCAGAAATGATTGAAGCTACTGAATGAACGAAAGGAGCTGGCATCTCACTCTCTTTGAATCTTCTTTATCATGCTAAGAGGAGCAGGAAAAAGCAAAAAATTTCAGAATTGCACCTTGCAATGCGGAGAAATTACTGTTTGTGCATTTACAATATTCATTGATTTTTGCCATTGAAAAACATCATGTTATTCATATACCAGAAATGTTTGAAGCTACTGACTGAATGAAAGGAGCTGGCATCTCACTCTCTTTGAATCTTCTTTATCATGCTAAGAGGAGCAGGAAAAAGCAAAAAATTTCAGAATTGCACCTTGCAATGCGGAGAAATTACTGTTTGTGCATTTACAATATTCATTGATTTTTGCCATTGAAAAACGTCCAGAAATGATTGAAGCTACTGACTGAATGAAAGGAGCTGGCATCTCAGTCTGAATTTTCTTTATCATGCTAAGAGGAGCAGGAAAAAGCAAAAAATTTCAGAATTGCACCTTGCAATGCGGAGAAATTACTGTTTGTGCATTTACAATATTCATTGATTTTTGCCATTGAAAAACGTCCAGAAATGATTGAAGCTACTGACTGAATGAAAGGAGCTGGCATCTCACTCTCTTTGAATCTTCTTTATCATGCTAAGAGGAGCAGGAAAAAGCAAAAAACTTCAGAATTGCACCTTGCAATGCGGAGAAATTACTGTTTGTGCATTTACAATATTCATTGATTTTTGCCATTGAAAAACATCATGTTATTCATATACCAGAAATGATTGAAGCTACTGACTGAATAAAAGGAGCTGGCATCTCACTCTCTTTGAATCTTCTTTATCATGCTAAGAGGAGCAGGAAAAAGTAAAAAATTTCAGAATTGCACCTTGCAATGCGGAGAAATTACTGTTTGTGCATTTACAATATTCAATGATTTTTGCCTTTGAAAAACGTCCAGAAATGATTGAAGCTACTGACTGAACGAAAGGAGCTGGCATCTCACTCTCTTTGAATCTTCTTTATCATGCTAAGAGGAGCAGGAAAAAGTAAAAAATTTCAGAATTGCACCTTGCAATGCGGAGAAATTACTGTTTGTGCATTTACAATATTCATTGATTTTTGCCATTGAAAAACATCATGTTATTCATATACCAGAAATGTTTGAAGCTACTGACTGAATGAAAGGAGCTGGCATCTCACTCTCTTTGAATCTTCTTTATCATGCTAAGAGGAGCAGGAAAAAGCAAAAAATTTCAGAATTGCACCTTGCAATGCGGAGAAATTACTGTTTGTGCATTTACAATATTCATTGATTTTTGCCATTGAAAAACGTCCAGAAATGATTGAAGCTACTGACTGAATGAAAGCAGCTGGCATCTCACTCTGAATTTTCTTTATCATGCTAAGAGGAGCAGGAAAAAGCAAAAAATTTCAGAATTGCACCTTGCAATGCGGAGAAATTACTGTTTGTGCATTTACAATATTCATTGATTTTTGCCATTGAAAAACGTCCAGAAATGATTGAAGCTACTGGCTGAATGAAAGGAGCTGGCATCTCACTCTCTTTGAATCGTCTTTATCATGCTAAGAGGAGCAGGAAAAAGCAAAAAATTTCAGAATTGCACCTTGCAATGCGGAGAAATTACTGTTTGTGCATTTACAATATTCATTGATTTTTGCCATTGAAAAACATCATGTTATTCATATACCAGAAATGTTTGAAGCTACTGACTGAATGAAAGGAGCTGGCATCTCACTCTCTTTGAATCTTCTTTATCATGCTAAGAGGAGCAGGAAAAAGCAAAAAATTTCACAATTGCACCTTGCAATGCGGAGAAATTACTGTTTGTGCATTTACAATATTCATTGATTTTTGCCATTGAAAAACGTCCAGAAATGATTGAAGCTACTGACTGAATGAAAGCAGCTGGCATCTCACTCTGAATTTTCTTTATCATGCTAAGAGGAGCAGGAAAAAGCAAAAAATTTCAGAATTGCACCTTGCAATGCGGAGAAATTACTGTTTGTGCATTTACAATATTCATTGATTTTTGCCATTGAATAACGTCCAGAAATGATTGAAGCTACTGACTGAATGAAAGGAGCTGGCATCTCACTCTCTTTGAATCGTCTTTATCATGCGAAGAGGAGCAGGAAAAAGCAAAAAATTTCAGAATTGCACCTTGCAATGCGGAGAAATTACTGTTTGTGCATTAACAATATTAATTGATTTTTGCCATTGAAAAACATCATGTTATTCATATACCAGAAATGTTTGAAGCTACTGACTGAATGAAAGGAGCTGGCATCTCACTCTCTTTGAATCTTCTTTATCATGCTAAGAGGAGCAGGAAAAAGCAAAAAATTTCAGAATTGCACCTTGCAATGCGGAGAAATTACTGTTTGTGCATTTACAATATTCATTGATTTTTGCCATTGAAAAACATCATGATATTCATATACCAGAAATGTTTGAAGCTACTGACTGAATGAAAGGAGCTGGCATCTCACTCTCTTTGAATCTTCTTTATCATGCTTGGATTAGCAGGAAAAAGCAAAAAATTTCAGAATTGCACCTTGCAATGTGGAGATATTACTGTTTGTGCATTTACAATATTCATTGATTTTTGCCATTGAAAAACATGTTTTTCATATACCAGAAATGTTTGAAGCTACTGACTGAATGAAAGGAGCTGGCATCTCACTCTCTTTGAATCTTCTTTATCATGCTAGGATTAACAGGAAAAAGCAAAAAATTTCAGAATTGCACCTTGCAATGTGGAGATATTACTGTTTGTGCATTTACAATATTCATTGATTTTTGCCATTGAAAAACGTCCAGAAATGATTGAAGCTACTGACTGAATGAAAGCAGCTGGCATCTCACTCTGAATTTTCTTTATCATGCTAAGAGGAGCAGGAAAAAGCAAAAAATTTCAGAATTGCACCTTGCAATGCGGAGAAATTACTGTTTGTGCATTTACAATATTCATTGATTTTTGCCATTGAAAAACGTCCAGAAATGATTGAAGCTACTGACTGAATGAAAGGAGCTGGCATCTCACTCTCTTTGAATCGTCTTTATCATGCTAAGAGGAGCAGGAAAAAGCAAAAAATTTCAGAATTGCACCTTGCAATGCGGAGAAATTACTGTTTGTGCATTTACAATATTCATTGATTTTTGCCATTGAAAAACATCATGTTATTCATATACCAGAAATGTTTGAAGCTACTGACTGAATGAAAGGAGCTGGCATCTCACTCTCTTTGAATCTTCTTTATCATGCTAAGAGGAGCAGGAAAAAGCAAAAAATTTCAGAATTGCACCTTGCAATGCGGAGAAATTACTGTTTGTGCATTTACAATATTCATTGATTTTTGCCATTGAAAAACATCATGTTATTCATATACCAGAAATGTTTGAAGCTACTGACTGAATGAAAGGAGCTGGCATCTCACTCTCTTTGAATCTTCTTTATCATGCTTGGATTAGCAGGAAAAAGCAAAAAATTTCAGAATTGCACCTTGCAATGTGGAGATATTACTGTTTGTGCATTTACAATATTCATTGATTTTTGCCATTGAAAAACATGTTTTTCATATACCAGAAATGTTTGAAGCTACTGACTGAATGAAAGGAGCTGGCATCTCACTCTCTTTGAATCTTCTTTATCATGCTAGGATTAGCAGGAAAAAGCAAAAAATTTCAGAATTGCACCTTGCAATGTGGAGATATTACTGTTTGTGCATTTACAATATTCATTGATTTTTGCCATTGAAAAACATGTTTTTCATATACCAGAAATGTTTGAAGCTACTGACTGAATGAAAGGAGCTGGCATCTCACTCTCTTTGAATCTTCTTTATCATGCTAGGATTAACAGGAAAAAGCAAAAAATTTCAGAATTGCACCTTGCAATGTGGAGATATTACTATTTGTGCATTTACAATATTCATTGATTTTTGCCATTGAAAAACATCATGTTATTCATATACCAGAAATGATTGAAGCTACTGACTGAATGAAAGGAGCTGGCATCTCACTCTCTTTGAATCTTCTTTATCATGCTAAGAGGAGCAGGAAAAAGTAAAAAATTTCAGAATTGCACCTTGCAATGCGGAGAAATTACTGTTTGTGCATTTACAATATTCAATGATTTTTGCCATTGAAAAACGTCCAGAAATGATTGAAGCTACTGACTGAACGAAAGGAGCTGGCGTCTCACTCTCTTTGAATCTTCTTTATCATGCTAAGAGGAGCAGGAAAAAGCAAAAAAATTCAGAATTGCACCTTGCAATGCGGAGAAATTACTGTTTGTGCATTTACAATATTCATTGATTTTTGCCATTGAAAAACATCATGTTATTCATATACCAGAAATGTTTGAAGCTACTGACTGAATGAAAGGAGCTGGCATCTCACTCTCTTTGAATCTTTTTTATCATGCTAAGAGGAGCAGGAAAAAGCAAAAAATTTCAGAATTGCACCTTGCAATGCGGAGAAATTACTGTTTGTGCATTTACAATATTCATTGATTTTTGCCATTGAAAAACGTCCAGAAATGATTGAAGCTACTGACTGAATGAAAGGAGCTGGCATCTCACTCTCTTTGAATCTTCTTTATCATGCTAAGAGGAGCAGGAAAAAGCAAAAAATTTCAGAATTGCACCTTGCAATGCGGAGAAATTACTGTTTGTGCATTTACAATATTCATTGATTTTTGCCAATGAAAAACGTCCAGAAATGATTGAAGCTACTGACTGAATGAAAGGAGCTGGCATCTCATTCTCTTTGAATCTTCTTTATCATGCTAAGAGGAGCAGGAAAAAGCAAAAAATTTCAGAATTGCACCTTGCAATGCGGAGAAATTACTGTTTGTGCATTTACAATATTCATTGATTTTTGCCATTGAAAAACATCATGTTATTCATATACCAGAAATGATTGAAGCTACTGACTGAATGAAAGGAGCTGGCATCTCACTCTCTTTGAATCTTCTTTATCATGCTAAGAGGAGCAGGAAAAAGCAAAAAATTTCAGAATTGCACCTTGCAATGCGGAGAAATTACTGTTTGTGCATTTACAATATTCATTGATTTTTGCAATTGAAAAACGTCCAGAAATGATTGAAGCTACTGACTGAATGAAAGGAGCTGGCTTCTCACTCTCTTTGAATCTTCTTTATCATGCTAAGAGGAGCAGGAAAAAGCAAAAAATTTCAGAATTGCACCTTGCAATGCGGAGAAATTACTGTTTGTGCATTTACAATATTCATTGATTTTTGCCATTGAAAAACGTCCAGAAATGATTGAAGCTACTGAATGAATGAAAGGAGCTGGCATCTCACTCTCTTTGAATCTTGTTTATCATGCTAAGAGGAGCAGGAAAAAGCAAAAAATTTCAGAATTGCACCTTGCAATGCGGAGAAATTACTGTTTGTGCATTTAGAATATTCATTGATTTTTGCCATTGAAAAACGTCCAGAAATGATTGAAGCTACTGACTGAATGAAAGGAGCTGGCATCTCACTCTCTTTGAATCTTCTTTATCATGCTAAGAGGAGCAGGAAAAAGCAAAAAATCTCAGAATTGCACATTGCAATGCGGAGAAATTACTGTTTGTGCATTTACAATATTCATTGATTTTTGCCATTGAAAAACATCATGTTATTCATATACCAGAAATGATTGAAGCTACTGACTGAATGAAAGGAGCTGGCATCTCACTCTCTTTGAATCTTCTTTATCATGCTAAGAGGAGCAGGAAAAAGTAAAAAATTTCAGAATTGCACCTTGCAATGCGGAGAAATTACTGTTTGTGCATTTACAATATTCAATGATTTTTGCCATTGAAAAACGTCCAGAAATGATTGAAGCTACTGACTGAATGAAAGGAGCTGGCATCTCACTCTCTTTGAATCTTCTTTATCATGCTAAGAGGAGCAGGATAAAGCAAAAAATTTCAGAATTGCACCTTGCAATGCGGAGAAATTACTGTTTGTGCATTTACAATATTCATTGATTTTTGCCATTGAAAAACATCATGTTATTCATATACCAGAAATGTTTGAAGCTACTGACTGAATGAAAGGAGCTGGCATCTCACTCTCCTTGAATCTTCTTTATCATGCTAAGAGGAGCAGGAAAAAGCAAAAAATTTCAGAATTGCACCTTGCAATGCGGAGAAATTACTGTTTGTGCATTTACAATATTCATTGATTTTTGCCATTGAAAAACATCATGTTATTCATATACCAGAAATGTTTGAAGCTACTGACTGAATGAAAGGAGCTGGCATCTCACTCTCTTTGAATCTTCTTTATCATGCTAAGAGGAGCAGGAAAAAGCAAAAAATTTCAGAATTGCACCTTGCAATGCGGAGAAATTACTGTTTGTGCATTTACAATATTCATTGATTTTTGCCATTGAAAAACATCACGTTATTCATATACCAGAAATGATTGAAGCTACTGACTGAATGAAAGGAGCTGGCATCTCACTCTCTTTGAATCTTCTTTATCATGCTAAGAGGAGCAGGAAAAAGCAAAAAATTTCAGAGTTGCACCTTGCAATGCGGAGAAATTACTGTTTGTGCCTTTACAATATTCATTGATTTTTGCAATTGAAAAACGTCCAGAAATGATTGAAGCTACTGACTGAATGAAAGGAGCTGGCATCTCACTCTCTTTGAATCTTCTTTATCATGCTAAGAGGAGCAGGAAAAAGCAAAAAATTTCAGAATTGCACCTTGCAATGCGGAGAAATTACTGTTTGTGCATTTACAATATTCATTGATTTTTGCCATTGAAAAACATCATGTTATTCATATACCAGGAATGTTTGAAGCTACTGACTGAATGAAAGGAGCTGGCATCTCACTCTCTTTGAATCTTCTTTATCATGCTAAGAGGAGCAGGAAAAAGCAAAAAATTTCAGAATTGCACCTTGCAATGCGGAGAAATTACTGTTTGTGCATTTACAATATTCATTGATTTTTGCCATTGAAAAACGTCCAGAAATGATTGAAGCTACTGACTGAATGAAAGGAGCTGGCATCTCACTCTCTTTTAATCTTGTTTATCATGCTAAGAGGAGCAGGAAAAAGCAAAAAATTTCAGAATTGCACCTTGCAATGCGGAGAAATTACTGTTTGTGCATTTACAATATTCATTGATTTTTGCCATTGAAAAACGTCCAGAAATGATTGAAGCTACTGACTGAATGAAAGGAGCTGGCATCTCACTCTCTTTGAATCTTCTTTATCATGCTAAGAGGAGCAGGAAAAAGCAAAAAATTTCAGAATTGCACCTTGCAATGCGGAGAAATTACTGTTTGTGCATTTACAATATTCATTGATTTTTGCCATTGAAAAACATCATGTTACTCATATACCAGAAATGATTGAAGCTACTGACTGAATGAAAGGAGCTGGCATCTCACTCTCTTTGAATCTTCTTTATCATGCTAAGAGGAGCAGGAAAAAGTAAAAAATTTCAGAATTGCACCTTGCAATGCGGAGAAATTACTGTTTGTGCACTTACAATATTCAATGATTTTTGCCATTGAAAAACGTCCAGAAATGATTGAAGCTACTGACTGAATGAAAGGAGCTGGCATCTCACTCTCTTTGTATCTTCTTTATCATGCTAAGAGGAGCAGGAAAAAGCAAAAAATTTCAGAATTGCACCTTGCAATGCGGAGAAATTACTGTTTGTGCATTTACAATATTCATTGATTTTTGCCATTGAAAAACATCATGTTATTCATATACCAGAAATGATTGAAGCTACTGACTGAATGAAAGGAGCTGGCATCTCACTCTCTTTGAATCTTCTTTATCATGCTAAGAGGAGCAGGAAAAAGTAAAAAATTTCAGAATTGCACCTTGCAATGCGGAGAAATTACTGTTTGTGCATTTACAATATTCAATGATTTTTGCCTTTGAAAAACGTCCAGAAATGATTGAAGCTACTGACTGAACGAAAGGAGCTGGCATCTCACTCTCTTTGAATCTTCTTTATCATGCTAAGAGGAGCAGGAAAAAGCAAAAAATTTCAGAATTGCACCTTGCAATGCGGAGAAATTACTGTTTGTGCATTTACAATATTCATTGATTTTTGCCATTGAAAAACATCATGTTATTCATATACCAGAAATGATTGATGCTACTGACTGAATGAAAGGAGCTGGCATCTCACTCTCTTTGAATCTTCTTTATCATGCTAAGAGGAGCAGGAAAAAGCAAAAAATTTCAGAATTGCACCTTGCAATGCGGAGAAATTACTGTTTGTGCATTTACAATATTCATTGATTTTTGCCATTGAAAAACATCATGTTATTCATATACCAGAAATGTTTGAAGCTACTGACTGAATGAAAGGAGCTGGCATCTCACTCTCTTTGAATCTTCTTTATCATGCTAAGAGGAGCAGGAAAAAGCAAAAAATTTCAGAATTGCACCTTGCAATGCGGAGAAATTACTGTTTGTGCATTTACAATATTCATTGATTTTTGCAATTGAAAAACGTCCAGAAATGATTGAAGCTACTGACTGAATGAAAGGAGCTGGCATCTCACTCTCTTTGAATCTTCTT
Source organism: Phyllobates terribilis (assembly GCF_046119375.1). NCBI lineage: Eukaryota > Metazoa > Chordata > Amphibia > Anura > Dendrobatidae > Phyllobates > Phyllobates terribilis. Next base: position 122,215 of record NW_027365115.1, on the reverse strand, counting down.
TATCATGCTAAGAGGAGCAGGAAAAAGCAAAAAATTTCAGAATTGCACCTTGCAATGCGGAGAAATTACTGTTTGTGCATTTACAATATTCATTGATTTTTGCCATTGAAAAACATTATGTTATTCATATACCAGGAATGTTTGAAGCTACTGACTGAATGAAAGGAGCTGGCATCTCACTCTCTTTGAATCTTCTTTATCATGCTAAGAGGAGCAGGAAAAAGTAAAAAATTTCAGAATTGCACCTTGCAATGCGGAGAAATTACTGTTTGTGCATTTACAATATTCATTGATTTTTGCCATTGAAAAACGTCCAGAAATGATTGAAGCTACTGACTGAATGAAAGGAGCTGGCATCTCACTCTCTTTGAATCTTGTTTATCATGCTAAGAGGAGCAGGAAAAAGCAAAAAATTTCAGAATTGCACCTTGCAATGCGAAGAAATTACTGTTTGTGCATTTACAATATTCATTGATGTTTGCCATTGAAAAACGTCCAGAAATGATTGAAGCTACTGACTGAATGAAAGGAGCTGGCATCTCACTTTCTTTGAATCTTCTTTATTATGCTAAGAGGAGCAGGAAAAAGCAAAAAATTTCAGAATTGCACCTTGCAATGCGGAGAAATTACTGTTTGTGCATTTACAATATTCAATGATTTTTGCCATTGAAAAACGTCCAGAAATGATTGAAGCTACTGACTGAATGAAAGGAGCTGGCATCTCACTCTCTTTGAATCTTCTTTATCATGCTAAGAGGAGCAGGAAAAAGCAAAAAACTTCAGAATTGCACCTTGCAATGCGGAGAAATTACTGTTTGTGCATTTACAATATTCATTGATTTTTGCCATTGAAAAACATCATGTTATTCATATACCAGAAATGATTGAAGCTACTGACTGAATGAAAGGAGCTGGCATCTCACTCTCTTTGAATCTTCTTTATCATGCTAAGAGGAGCAGGAAAAAGTAAAAAATTTCAGAATTGCACCTTGCAATGCGGAGAAATTACTGTTTGTGCACTTACAATATTCAATGATTTTTGCCATTGAAAAACGTCCAGAAATGATTGAAGCTACTGACTGAATGAAAGGAGCTGGCATCTCACTCTCTTTGTATCTTCTTTATCATGCTAAGAGGAGCAGGAAAAAGCAAAAAATTTCAGAATTGCACCTTGCAATGCGGAGAAATTACTGTTTGTGCATTTACAATATTCATTGATTTTTGCCATTGAAAAACATCATGTTATTCATATACCAGAAATGATTGAAGCTACTGACTGAATGAAAGGAGCTGGCATCTCACTCTCTTTGAATCTTCTTTATCATGCTAAGAGGAGCAGGAAAAAGTAAAAAATTTCAGAATTGCACCTTGCAATGCGGAGAAATTACTGTTTGTGCATTTACAATATTCAATGATTTTTGCCTTTGAAAAACGTCCAGAAATGATTGAAGCTACTGACTGAACGAAAGGAGCTGGCATCTCACTCTCTTTGAATCTTCTTTATCATGCTAAGAGGAGCAGGAAAAAGCAAAAAATTTCAGAATTGCACCTTGCAATGCGGAGAAATTACTGTTTGTGCATTTACAATATTCATTGATTTTTGCCATTGAAAAACATCATGTTATTCATATACCAGAAATGATTGATGCTACTGACTGAATGAAAGGAGCTGGCATCTCACTCTCTTTGAATCTTCTTTATCATGCTAAGAGGAGCAGGAAAAAGCAAAAAATTTCAGAATTGCACCTTGCAATGCGGAGAAATTACTGTTTGTGCATTTACAATATTCATTGATTTTTGCCATTGAAAAACATCATGTTATTCATATACCAGAAATGTTTGAAGCTACTGACTGAATGAAAGGAGCTGGCATCTCACTCTCTTTGAATCTTCTTTATCATGCTAAGAGGAGCAGGAAAAAGCAAAAAATTTCAGAATTGCACCTTGCAATGCGGAGAAATTACTGTTTGTGCATTTACAATATTCATTGATTTTTGCAATTGAAAAACGTCCAGAAATGATTGAAGCTACTGACTGAATGAAAGGAGCTGGCATCTCACTCTCTTTGAATCTTCTTTATCATGCTAAGAGGAGCAGGAAAAAGCAAAAAATTTCAGAATTGCACCTTGCAATGCGGAGAAATTACTGTTTGTGCATTTACAATATTCATTGATTTTTGCCATTGAAAAACATTATGTTATTCATATACCAGGAATGTTTGAAGCTACTGACTGAATGAAAGGAGCTGGCATCTCACTCTCTTTGAGTCTTCTTTATCATGCTAAGAGGAGCAGGAAAAAGTAAAAAATTTCAGAATTGCACCTTGCAATGCGGAGAAATTACTGTTTGTGCATTTACAATATTCATTGATTTTTGCCATTGAAAAACGTCCAGAAATGATTGAAGCTACTGACTGAATGAAAGGAGCTGGCATCTCACTCTCTTTGAATCTTGTTTATCATGCTAAGAGGAGCAGGAAAAAGCAAAAAATTTCAGAATTGCACCTTGCAATGCGAAGAAATTACTGTTTGTGCATTTACAATATTCATTGATGTTTGCCATTGAAAAACGTCCAGAAATGATTGAAGCTACTGACTGAATGAAAGGAGCTGGCATCTCACTTTCTTTGAATCTTCTTTATTATGCTAAGAGGAGCAGGAAAAAGCAAAAAATTTCAGAATTGCACCTTGCAATGCGGAGAAATTACTGTTTGTGCATTTACAATATTCATTGATTTTTGCCATTGAAAAACATCATGTTATTCATATACCAGAAATGATTGAAGCTACTGACTGAATGAAAGGAGCTGGCATCTCACTCTCTTTGAATCTTCTTTATTATGCTAAGAGGAGCAGGAAAAAGCAAAAAATTTCAGAATTGCACCTTGCAATGCGGAGAAATTACTGTTTGTGCATTTACAATATTCATTGATTTTTGCCATTGAAAAACATCATGTTATTCATATACCAGAAATGATTGAAGCTACTGACTGAATGAAAGGAGCTGGCATCTCACTCTCTTTGAATCTTCTTTATCATGCTAAGAGGAGCAGGAAAAAGTAAAAAATTTCAGAATTGCACCTTGCAATGCGGAGAAATTACTGTTTGTGCATTTACAATATTCAATGATTTTTGCCATTGAAAAACGTCCAGAAATGATTGAAGCTACTGACTGAATGAAAGGAGCTGGCATCTCACTCTCTTTGAATCTTCTTTATCATGCTAAGAGGAGCAGGAAAAAGCAAAAAACTTCAGAATTGCACCTTGCAATGCGGAGAAATTACTGTTTGTGCATTTACAATATTCATTGATTTTTGCCATTGAAAAACATCATGTTATTCATATACCAGAAATGATTGAAGCTACTGACTGAATGAAAGGAGCTGGCATCTCACTCTCTTTGAATCTTCTTTATCATGCTAAGAGGAGCAGGAAAAAGTAAAAAATTTCAGAATTGCACCTTGCAATGCGGAGAAATTACTGTTTGTGCACTTACAATATTCAATGATTTTTGCCATTGAAAAACGTCCAGAAATGATTGAAGCTACTGACTGAATGAAAGGAGCTGGCATCTCACTCTCTTTGTATCTTCTTTATCATGCTAAGAGGAGCAGGAAAAAGCAAAAAATTTCAGAATTGCACCTTGCAATGCGGAGAAATTACTGTTTGTGCATTTACAATATTCATTGATTTTTGCCATTGAAAAACATCATGTTATTCATATACCAGAAATGATTGAAGCTACTGACTGAATGAAAGGAGCTGGCATCTCACTCTCTTTGAATCTTCTTTATCATGCTAAGAGGAGCAGGAAAAAGTAAAAAATTTCAGAATTGCACCTTGCAATGCGGAGAAATTACTGTTTGTGCATTTACAATATTCAATGATTTTTGCCTTTGAAAAACGTCCAGAAATGATTGAAGCTACTGACTGAACGAAAGGAGCTGGCATCTCACTCTCTTTGAATCTTCTTTATCATGCTAAGAGGAGCAGGAAAAAGCAAAAAATTTCAGAATTGCACCTTGCAATGCGGAGAAATTACTGTTTGTGCATTTACAATATTCATTGATTTTTGCCATTGAAAAACATCATGTTATTCATATACCAGAAATGATTGATGCTACTGACTGAATGAAAGGAGCTGGCATCTCACTCTCTTTGAATCTTCTTTATCATGCTAAGAGGAGCAGGAAAAAGCAAAAAATTTCAGAATTGCACCTTGCAATGCGGAGAAATTACTGTTTGTGCATTTACAATATTCATTGATTTTTGCCATTGAAAAACATCATGTTATTCATATACCAGAAATGTTTGAAGCTACTGACTGAATGAAAGGAGCTGGCATCTCACTCTCTTTGAATCTTCTTTATCATGCTAAGAGGAGCAGGAAAAAGCAAAAAATTTCAGAATTGCACCTTGCAATGCGGAGAAATTACTGTTTGTGCATTTACAATATTCATTGATTTTTGCAATTGAAAAACGTCCAGAAATGATTGAAGCTACTGACTGAATGAAAGGAGCTGGCATCTCACTCTCTTTGAATCTTCTTTATCATGCTAAGAGGAGCAGGAAAAAGCAAAAAATTTCAGAATTGCACCTTGCAATGCGGAGAAATTACTGTTTGTGCATTTACAATATTCATTGATTTTTGCCATTGAAAAACATTATGTTATTCATATACCAGGAATGTTTGAAGCTACTGACTGAATGAAAGGAGCTGGCATCTCACTCTCTTTGAATCTTCTTTATCATGCTAAGAGGAGCAGGAAAAAGTAAAAAATTTCAGAATTGCACCTTGCAATGCGGAGAAATTACTGTTTGTGCATTTACAATATTCATTGATTTTTGCCATTGAAAAACGTCCAGAAATGATTGAAGCTACTGACTGAATGAAAGGAGCTGGCATCTCACGCTCTTTGAATCTTGTTTATCATGCTAAGAGGAGCAGGAAAAAGCAAAAAATTTCAGAATTGCACCTTGCAATGCGAAGAAATTACTGTTTGTGCATTTACAATATTCATTGATGTTTGCCATTGAAAAACGTCCAGAAATGATTGAAGCTACTGACTGAATGAAAGGAGCTGGCATCTCACTTTCTTTGAATCTTCTTTATTATGCTAAGAGGAGCAGGAAAAAGCAAAAAATTTCAGAATTGCACCTTGCAATGCGGAGAAATTACTGTTTGTGCATTTACAATATTCATTGATTTTTGCCATTGAAAAACATCATGTTATTCATATACCAGAAATGATTGAAGCTACTGACTGAATGAAAGGAGCTGGCATCTCACTCTCTTTGAATCTTCTTTATCATGCTAAGAGGAGCAGGAAAAAGTAAAAAATTTCAGAATTGCACCTTGCAATGCGGAGAAATTACTGTTTGTGCATTTACAATATTCAATGATTTTTGCCATTGAAAAACGTCCAGAAATGATTGAAGCTACTGACTGAATGAAAGGAGCTGGCATCTCACTCTCTTTGAATCTTCTTTATCATGCTAAGAGGAGCAGGAAAAAGCAAAAAACTTCAGAATTGCACCTTGCAATGCGGAGAAATTACTGTTTGTGCATTTACAATATTCATTGATTTTTGCCATTGAAAAACATCATGTTATTCATATACCAGAAATGATTGAAGCTACTGACTGAATGAAAGGAGCTGGCATCTCACTCTCTTTGAATCTTCTTTATCATGCTAAGAGGAGCAGGAAAAAGTAAAAAATTTCAGAATTGCACCTTGCAATGCGGAGAAATTACTGTTTGTGCATTTACAATATTCAATGATTTTTGCCTTTGAAAAACGTCCAGAATTGATTGAAGCTACTGAATGAACGAAAGGAGCTGGCATCTCACTCTCTTTGAATCTTCTTTATCATGCTAAGAGGAGCAGGAAAAAGCAAAAAATTTCAGAATTGCACCTTGCAATGCGGAGAAATTACTGTTTGTGCATTTACAATATTCATTGATTTTTGCCATTGAAAAACATCATGTTATTCATATACCAGAAATGTTTGAAGCTACTGACTGAATGAAAGGAGCTGGCATCTCACTCTCTTTGAATCTTCTTTATCACGCTAAGAGGAGCAGGAAAAAGCAAAAAATTTCAGAATTGCACCTTGCAATGCGGAGAAATTACTGTTTGTGCATTTACAATATTCATTGATTTTTGCCATTGAAAAACGTCCAGAAATGATTGAAGCTACTGACTGAATGAAAGGAGCTGGCATCTCACTCTGAATTTTCTTTATCATGCTAAGAGGAGCAGGAAAAAGCAAAAAATTTCAGAATTGCACCTTGCAATGCGGAGAAATTACTGTTTGTGCATTTACAATATTCATTGATTTTTGCCATTGAAAAACGTCCAGAAATGATTGAAGCTACTGACTGAATGAAAGGAGCTGGCATCTCACTCTCTTTGAATCTTCTTTATCATGCTAAGAGGAGCAGGAAAAAGCAAAAAATTTCAGAATTGCACCTTGCAATGCGGAGAAATTACTGTTTGTGCATTTACAATATTCATTGATTTTTGACATTGAAAAACATCATGTTATTCATATACCAGAAATGATTGAAGCTACTGACTGAATGAAAGGAGCTGGCATCTCACTCTCTTTGAATCTTCTTTATCATGCTAAGAGGAGCAGGAAAAAGTAAAAAATTTCAGAATTGCACCTTGCAATGCGGAGAAATTACTGTTTGTGCATTTACAATATTCAATGATTTTTGCCATTGAAAAATGTCCAGAAATGATTGAAGCTACTGACTGAATGAAAGGAGCTGGCATCTCACTCTCTTTGAATCTTCTTTATCATGCTAAGAGGAGCAGGAAAAAGCAAAAAACTTCAGAATTGCACCTTGAAATGCGGAGAAATTACTGTTTGTGCATTTACAATATTCATTGATTTTTGCCATTGAAAAACATCATGTTATTCATATACCAGAAATGATTGAAGCTACTGACTGAATAAAAGGAGCTGGCATCTCACTCTCTTTGAATCTTCTTTATCATGCTAAGAGGAGCAGGAAAAAGTAAAAAATTTCAGAATTGCACCTTGCAATGCGGAGAAATTACTGTTTGTGCATTTACAATATTCAATGATTTTTGCCTTTGAAAAACGTCCAGAAATGATTGAAGCTACTGACTGAACGAAAGGAGCTGGCATCTCACTCTCTTTGAATCTTCTTTATCATGCTAAGAGGAGCAGGAAAAAGTAAAAAATTTCAGAATTGCACCTTGCAATGCGGAGAAATTACTGTTTGTGCATTTACAATATTCATTGATTTTTGCCATTGAAAAACATCATGTTATTCATATACCAGAAATGTTTGAAGCTACTGACTGAATGAAAGGAGCTGGCATCTCACTCTCTTTGAATCTTCTTTATCATGCTAAGAGGAGCAGGAAAAAGCAAAAAATTTCAGAATTGCACCTTGCAATGCGGAGAAATTACTGTTTGTGCATTTACAATATTCATTGATTTTTGCCATTGAAAAACGTCCAGAAATGATTGAAGCTACTGACTGAATGAAAGCAGCTGGCATCTCACTCTGAATTTTCTTTATCATGCTAAGAGGAGCAGGAAAAAGCAAAAAATTTCAGAATTGCACCTTGCAATGCGGAGAAATTACTGTTTGTGCATTTACAATATTCATTGATTTTTGCCATTGAAAAATGTCCAGAAATGATTGAAGCTACTGACTGAATGAAAGGAGCTGGCATCTCACTCTCTTTGAATCGTCTTTATCATGCTAAGAGGAGCAGGAAAAAGCAAAAAATTTCAGAATTGCACCTTGCAATGCGGAGAAATTACTGTTTGTGCATTTACAATATTCATTGATTTTTGCCATTGAAAAACATCATGTTATTCATATACCAGAAATGTTTGAAGCTACTGCCTGAATGAAAGGAGCTGGCATCTCACTCTCTTTGAATCTTCTTTATCATGCTAAGAGGAGCAGGAAAAAGCAAAAAATTTCACAATTGCACCTTGCAATGCGGAGAAATTACTGTTTGTGCATTTACAATATTCATTGATTTTTGCCATTGAAAAACGTCCAGAAATTATTGAAGCTACTGACTGAATGAAAGCAGCTGGCATCTCACTCTGAATTTTCTTTATCATGCTAAGAGGAGCAGGAAAAAGCAAAAAATTTCAGAATTGCACCTTGCAATGCGGAGAAATTACTGTTTGTGCATTTACAATATTCATTGATTTTTGCCATTGAAAAACGTCCAGAAATGATTGAAGCTACTGACTGAATGAAAGGAGCTGGCATCTCACTCTCTTTGAATCGTCTTTATCATGCTAAGAGGAGCAGGAAAAAGCAAAAAATTTCAGAATTGCACCTTGCAATGCGGAGAAATTACTGTTTGTGCATTTACAATATTCATTGATTTTTGCCATTGAAAAACATCATGTTATTCATATACCAGAAATGTTTGAAGCTACTGACTGAATGAAAGGAGCTGGCATCTCACTCTCTTTGAATCTTCTTTATCATGCTAAGAGGAGCAGGAAAAAGCAAAAAATTTCAGAATTGCACCTTGCAATGTGGAGAAATTACTGTTTGTGCATTTACAATATTCATTGATTTTTGCCATTGAAAAACATCATGTTATTCATATACCAGAAATGTTTGAAGCTACTGACTGAATGAAAGGAGCTGGCATCTCACTCTCTTTGAATCTTCTTTATCATGCTTGGATTAGCAGGAAAAATCAAAAAATTTCAGAATTGCACCTTGCAATGTGGAGATATTACTGTTTGTGCATTTACAATATTCATTGATTTTTGCCATTGAAAAACATGTTTTTCATATACCAGAAATGTTTGAAGCTACTGACTGAATGAAAGGAGCTGGCATCTCACTCTCTTTGAATCTTCTTTATCATGCTAGGATTAACAGGAAAAAGCAAAAAATTTCAGAATTGCACCTTGCAATGTGGAGATATTACTGTTTGTGCATTTACAATATTCATTGATTTTTGCCATTGAAAAACGTCCAGAAATGATTGAAGCTACTGACTGAATGAAAGCAGCTGGCATCTCACTCTGAATTTTCTTTATCATGCTAAGAGGAGCAGGAAAAAGCAAAAAATTTCAGAATTGCACCTTGCAATGCGGAGAAATTACTGTTTGTGCATTTACAATATTCATTGATTTTTGCCATTGAAAAACGTCCAGAAATGATTGAAGCTACTGACTGAATGAAAGGAGCTGGCATCTCACTCTCTTTGAATCGTCTTTATCATGCTAAGAGGAGCAGGAAAAAGCAAAAAATTTCAGAATTGCACCTTGCAATGCGGAGAAATTACTGTTTGTGCATTTACAATATTCATTGATTTTTGCCATTGAAAAACATCATGTTATTCATATACCAGAAATGTTTGAAGCTACTGACTGAATGAAAGGAGCTGGCATCTCACTCTCTTTGAATCTTCTTTATCATGCTAAGAGGAGCAGGAAAAAGCAAAAAATTTCAGAATTGCACCTTGCAATGCGGAGAAATTACTGTTTGTGCATTTACAATATTCATTGATTTTTGCCATTGAAAAACATCATGTTATTCATATACCAGAAATGTTTGAAGCTACTGACTGAATGAAAGGAGCTGGCATCTCACTCTCTTTGAATCTTCTTTATCATGCTTGGATTAGCAGGAAAAAGCAAAAAATTTCAGAATTGCACCTTGCAATGTGGAGATATTACTGTTTGTGCATTTACAATATTCATTGATTTTTGCCATTGAAAAACATGTTTTTCATATACCAGAAATGTTTGAAGCTACTGACTGAATGAAAGGAGCTGGCATCTCACTCTCTTTGAATCTTCTTTATCATGCTAGGATTAGCAGGAAAAAGCAAAAAATTTCAGAATTGCACCTTGCAATGTGGAGATATTACTGTTTGTGCATTTACAATATTCATTGATTTTTGCCATTGAAAAACATGTTTTTCATATACCAGAAATGTTTGAAGCTACTGACTGAATGAAAGGAGCTGGCATCTCACTCTCTTTGAATCTTCTTTATCATGCTAGGATTAACAGGAAAAAGCAAAAAATTTCAGAATTGCACCTTGCAATGTGGAGATATTACTATTTGTGCATTTACAATATTCATTGATTTTTGCCATTGAAAAACGTCCAGAAATGTTTGAAGCTACTGACTGAATGAAAGGAGCTGGCATCTCACTCTCTTTGAATCTTCTTTATCATGCTAGGATTAGCAGGAAAAAGCAAAAAATTTCAGAATTGCACCTTGCAATGTGGAGATATTGCTGTTTGTGCATTTACAATATTCATTGATTTTTGCCATTGAAAAACATGTTTTTCATATACAAGAAATGTTTGAAGCTACTGACTGAATGAAAGGAGCTGGCATCTCACTCTCTTTGAATCTTCTTTATCATGCTAGGATTAGCAGGAAAAAGCAAAAAATTTCAGAATTGCACCTTGCAATGTGGAGATATTACTGTTTGTGCATTTACAATATTCATTGATTTTTGCCATTGAAAAACGTCCAGAAATGTTTGAAGCTACTGACTGAATGAAAGGAGCTGGCATCTCACTCTCTTTGAATCTTCTTTATCATGCTAGGATTAGCAGGAAAAAGCAAAAAATTTCAGAATTGCACCTTGCAATGTGGAGATATTACTGTTTGTGCATTTACAATATTCATTCATTTTTGCCATTGAAAAACATGTTTTTCATATACCAGAAATGTTTGAAGCTACTGACGGAATGAAAGGAGCTGGCATCTCACTCTCTTTGAATCTTCTTTATCATGCTAGGATTAGCAGGAAAAAGCAAAAAATTTCAGAATTGCACCTTGCAATGTGGAGATATTACTGTTTGTGCATTTACAATATTCATTGATTTTTGCCATTGAAAAACATGTTTTTCATATACCAGAAATGTTTGAAGCTACTGACTGAATGAAAGGAGCTGGCATCTCACTGTCTTTGAATCTTCTTTATCATGCTAGGATTAACAGGAAAAAGCAAAAAATTTCAGAATTGCACCTTGCAATGTGGAGATATTACTGTTTGTGCATTTACAATATTCATTGATTTTGCCATTGAAAAACGTCCAGAAATGTTTGAAGCTACTGACTGAATGAAAGGAGCTGGCATCTCACTCTCTTTAAATCTTCTTTATCATGCTAGGATAAGCAGGAAAAAGCAAAAAAATTTCAGAATTGCACCTTGCAATGTGGAGATATTACTGTTTGTGCATTTACAATATTCATTGATTTTTGCCATTGAAAAACATGTTTTTCATATACCAGAAATGTTTGAAGCTACTGACTGAATGAAAGGAGCTGGCATCTCACTCTCTTTGAATCTTCTTTATCATGCTAGGATAAGCAGGAAAAAGCAAAAAATTTCAGAATTGCACCTTGCAATGTGGAGATATTACTGTTTGTGCATTTACAATATTCATTGATTTTTGCCATTGAAAAACATGTTTTTCATATACCAGAAATGTTTGAAGCTACTGACTTGAATGAAAGGAGCTGGCATCTCACTCTCTTTGAATCTTCTTTATCATGCTAGGATTAACAGGAAAAAGCAAAAAATTTCAGAATTGCACCTTGCAATGTGGAGATATTACTGTTTGTGCATTTACAATATTCATTGATTTTTGCCATTGAAAAACGTCCAGAAATGTTTGAAGCTACTGACTGAATGAAATTAGCTGGCATCTCACTCTCTTTGAATCTTCTTTATCATGCTAGGATTAGCAGGAAAAAGCAAAAAATTTCAGAATTGCACCTTGCAATGTGGAGATATTACTGTTTGTGCATTTACAATATTCATTGATTTTGCCATTGAAAAACGTCCAGAAATGTTTGAAGCTACTGACTGAATGAAAGGAGCTGGCATCTCACTCTCTTTGAATCTTCTTTATCATGCTAGGATTAGCAGGAAAAAGCAAAAAATTTCAGAATTGCACCTTGCAATGTGGAGATATTACTGTTTGTGCATTTACAATATTCATTGATTTTTGCCATTGAAAAACATGTTTTTCATATACCAGAAATGTTTGAAGCTACTGACGGAATGAAAGGAGCTGGCATCTCACTCTCTTTGAATCTTCTTTATCATGCTAGGATTAGCAGGAAAAAGCAAAAAATTTCAGAATTGCACCTTGCAATGTGGAGATATTACTGTTTGTGCATTTACAATATTCATTGATTTTTGCCATTGAAAAACATGTTTTTCATATACCAGAAATGTTTGAAGCTACTGACTGAATGAAAGGAGCTGGCATCTCACTGTCTTTGAATCTTCTTTATCATGCTAGGATTAACAGGAAAAAGCAAAAAATTTCAGAATTGCACCTTGCAATGTGGAGATATTACTGTTTGTGCATTTACAATATTCATTGATTTTGCCATTGAAAAACGTCCAGAAATGTTTGAAGCTACTGACTGAATGAAAGGAGCTGGCATCTCACTCTCTTTGAATCTTCTTTATCATGCTAGAATAAGCAGGAAACAGCAAAAAATTTCAGAATTGCACCTTGCAATGTGGAGATATTACTGTTTGTGCATTTACAATATTCATTGATTTTTGCCATTGAAAAACATGTTTTTCATATACCAGAAATGTTTGAAGCTACTGACGGAATGAAAGGAGCTGGCATCTCACTCTCTTTGAATCTTCTTTATCATGCTAGGATTAGCAGGAAAAAGCAAAAAATTTCAGAATTGCACCTTGCAATGTGGAGATATTACTGTTTGTGCATTTACAATATTCATTGATTTTTGCCATTGAAAAACATGTTTTTCATATACCAGAAATGTTTGAAGCTACTGACTTGAATGAAAGGAGCTGGCATCTCACTCTCTTTGAATCTTCTTTATCATGCTAGGATTAACAGGAAAAAGCAAAAAATTTCAGAATTGCACCTTGCAATGTGGAGATATTACTGTTTGTGCATTTACAATATTCATTGATTTTTGCCATTGAAAAACGTCCAGAAATGTTTGAAGCTACTGACTGAATGAAAGGAGCTGGTATCTCACTCTCTTTGAATCTTCTTTATCATGCTAGGATTAGCAGGAAAAAGCAAAAAATTTCAGAATTGCACCTTGCAATGTGGAGATATTACTGTTTATGCATTTACAATATTCATTGATTTTTGCCATTGAAAAACATGTTTTTCATATACAAGAAATGTTTGAAGCTACTGACTGAATGAAAGGAGCTGGCATCTCACTCTCTTTGAATCTTCTTTATCATGCTAGGATTAGCAGGAAAAAGCAAAAAATTTCAGAATTGCACCTTGCAATGTGGAGATATTACTGTTTGTGCATTTACAATATTCATTGATTTTTGCCATTGAAAAACGTCCAGAAATGTTTGAAGCTACTGACTGAATGAAATTAGCTGGCATCTCACTCTCTTTGAATCTTCTTTATCATGCTAGGATTAGCAGGAAAAAGCAAAAAATTTCAGAATTGCACCTTGCAATGTGGAGATATTACTGTTTGTGCATTTACAATATTCATTGATTTTTGCCATTGAAAAACATGTTTTTCATATACCAGAAATGTTTGAAGCTACTGACTGAATGAAAGGAGCTGGTATCTCACTCTCTTTGAATCTTCTTTATCATGCTAGGATTAACAGGAAAAAGCAAAAAATTTCAGAATTGCACCTTGCAATGTGGAGATATTACTGTTTGTGCATTTACAATATTCATTGATTTTTGCCATTGAAAAACGTCCAGAAATGTTTGAAGCTACTGACTGAATGAAAGGAGCTGGCATCTTACTCTCTTTGAATCTTCTTTATCATGCTAGGATTAACAGGAAAAAGCTAAAAATTTCAGAATTGCACCTTGCAATGTGGAGATATTACTGTTTGTGCATTTACAATATTCATTGATTTTTGCCATTGAAAAACATGTTTTTCATATACCAGAAATGTTTGAAGCTACTGACTGAATGAAAGGAGCTGGCATCTCACTCTCTTTGAATCTTCTTTATCATGCTAGGATTAGCAGGAAAAAGCAAAAAATTTCAGAATTGCACCTTGCAATGTGGAGATATTACTGTTTGTGCATTTACAATATTCATTGATTTTTGCCATTGAAAAACATGTTTTTCATATACCAGAAATGTTTGAAGCTACTGACTGAATGAAAGGAGCTGGCATCTCACTCTTTGAATCTTCTTTATCATGCTAGGATTAGCAGGAAAAAGCAAAAAATTTCAGAATTGCACCTTGCAATGTGGAGATATTACTGTTTGTGCATTTACAATATTCATTGATTTTTGCCATTGAAAAACATGTTTTTCATATACCAGAAATGTTTGAAGCTACTGACTGAATGAAAGGAGCTGGCATCTCACTCTCTTTGAATCTTCTTTATCATGCTAGGATTAGCAGGAAAAAGCAAAATATTTCAGAATTGCACCTTGCAATGTGGAGATATTACTGTTTGTGCATTTACAATATTCATTGATTTTTGCCATTGAAAAACATGTTTTTCATATACCAGAAATGTTTGAAGCTACTGACTGAATGAAAGGAGCTGGCATCTCACTCTCTTTGAATCTTCTTTATCATGCTAGGATTAACAGGAAAAAACAAAAAATTTCAGAATTGCACCTTGCAATGTGGAGATATTACTGTTTGTGCATTTACAATATTCATTGATTTTTGCCATTGAAAAACATGTTTTTCATATACCAGAAATGTTTGAAGCTACTGACTGAATGAAAGGAGCTGGCATCTCACTCTCTTTGAATCTTCTTTATCATGCTAGGATTAACAGGAAAAAGCAAAAAATTTCAGAATTGCACCTTGCAATGTGGAGATATTACTGTTTGTGCATTTACAATATTCATTGATTTTTGCCATTGAAAAACGTCCAGAAATGTTTGAAGCTACTGACTGAATGAAAGGAGCTGGCATCTCACTCTCTTTGAATCTTCTTTATCATGCTAGGATTAGCAGGAAAAAGCAAAAAATTTCAGAATTGCACCTTGCAATGTGGAGATATTACTGTTTGTGCATTTACAATATTCATTGATTTTTGCCATTGAAAAACGTCCAGAAATGTTTGAAGCTACTGACTGAATGAAAGGAGCTGGCATCTCACTCTCTTTGAATCTTCTTTATCATGCTAGGATTAGCAGGAAAAAGCAAAAAATTTCAGAATTGCACCTTGCATTGTGGAGATATTACTGTTTGTGCATTTACAATATTCATTGATTTTTGCCATTGAAAAACATGTTTTTCATATACCAGAAATGTTTGAAGCTACTGACTGAATGAAAGGAGCTGGCATCTCACTCTCTTTGAATCTTCTTTATCATGCTAGGATTAGCAGGAAAAAGCAAAAAATTTCAGAATTGCACCTTGCAATGTGGAGATATTACTGTTTGTGCATTTACAATATTCATTGATTTTTGCCATTGAAAAACATGTTTTTCATATACCAGAAATGTTTGAAGCTACTGACTGAATGAAAGGAGCTGGCATCTCACTCTCTTTAAATCTTCTTTATCATGCTAGGATTAGCAGGAAAAAGCAAAAAATTTCAGAATTGCACCTTGCAATGTGGAGATATTACTGTTTGTGCATTTACAATATTCATTGATTTTTGCCATTGAAAAACGTCCAGAAATGTTTGAAGCTACTGACTGAATGAAAGGAGCTGGCATCTCACTCTCTTTGAATCTTCTTTATCATGCTAGGATTAGCAGGAAAAAGCAAAAAAATTTCAGAATTGCACCTTGCAATGTGGAGATATTACTGTTTGTGCATTTACAATATTCATTGATTTTTGCCATTGAAAAACATGTTTTTCATATACCAGAAATGTTTGAAGCTACTGACTGAATGAAAGGAGCTGGCATCTCACTCTCTTTGAATCTTCTTTATCATGCTAGGATAAGCAGGAAAAAGCAAAAAATTTCAGAATTGCACCTTGCAATGTGGAGATATTACTGTTTGTGCATTTACAATATTCATTGATTTTTGCCATTGAAAAACATGTTTTTCATATACCAGAAATGTTTGAAGCTACTGACTTGAATGAAAGGAGCTGGCATCTCACTCTCTTTGAATCTTCTTTATCATGCTAGGATTAACAGGAAAAAGCAAAAAATTTCAGAATTGCACCTTGCAATGTGGAGATATTACTGTTTGTGCATTTACAATATTCATTGATTTTTGCCATTGAAAAACGTCCAGAAATGTTTGAAGCTACTGACTGAATGAAAGGAGCTGGTATCTCACTCTCTTTGAATCTTCTTTATCATGCTAGGATTAGCAGGAAAAAGCAAAAAATTTCAGAATTGCACCTTGCAATGTGGAGATATTACTGTTTATGCATTTACAATATTCATTGATTTTTGCCATTGAAAAACATGTTTTTCATATACAAGAAATGTTTGAAGCTACTGACTGAATGAAAGGAGCTGGCATCTCACTCTCTTTGAATCTTCTTTATCATGCTAGGATTAGCAGGAAAAAGCAAAAAATTTCAGAATTGCACCTTGCAATGTGGAGATATTACTGTTTGTGCATTTACAATATTCATTGATTTTTGCCATTGAAAAACGTCCAGAAATGTTTGAAGCTACTGACTGAATGAAAGGAGCTGGTATCTCACTCTCTTTGAATCTTCTTTATCATGCTAGGATTAGCAGGAAAAAGCAAAAAATTTCAGAATTGCACCTTGCAATGTGGAGATATTACTGTTTATGCATTTACAATATTCATTGATTTTTGCCATTGAAAAACATGTTTTTCATATACAAGAAATGTTTGAAGCTACTGACTGAATGAAAGGAGCTGGCATCTCACTCTCTTTGAATCTTCTTTATCATGCTAGGATTAGCAGGAAAAAGCAAAAAATTTCAGAATTGCACCTTGCAATGTGGAGATATTACTGTTTGTGCATTTACAATATTCATTGATTTTTGCCATTGAAAAACGTCCAGAAATGTTTGAAGCTACTGACTGAATGAAATTAGCTGGCATCTCACTCTCTTTGAATCTTCTTTATCATGCTAGGATTAGCAGGAAAAAGCAAAAAATTTCAGAATTGCACCTTGCAATGTGGAGATATTACTGTTTGTGCATTTACAATATTCATTGATTTTTGCCATTGAAAAACGTCCAGAAATGTTTGAAGCTACTGACTGAATGAAAGGAGCTGGCATCTCACTCTCTTTGAATCTTCTTTATCATGCTAGGATTAACAGGAAAAAGCTAAAAATTTCAGAATTGCACCTTGCAATGTGGAGATATTACTGTTTGTGCATTTACAATATTCATTGATTTTTGCCATTGAAAAACATGTTTTTCATATACCAGAAATGTTTGAAGCTACTGACTGAATGAAAGGAGCTGGCATCTCACTCTCTTTGAATCTTCTTTATCATGCTAGGATTAGCAGGAAAAAGCAAAAAATTTCAGAATTGCACCTTGCAATGTGGAGATATTACTGTTTGTGCATTTACAATATTCATTGATTTTTGCCATTGAAAAACATGTTTTTCATATACCAGAAATGTTTGAAGCTACTGACTGAATGAAAGGAGCTGGCATCTCACTCTCTTTGAATCTTCTTTATCATGCTAGGATTAGCAGGAAAAAGCAAAAAATTTCAGAATTGCACCTTGCAATGTGGAGATATTACTGTTTGTGCATTTACAATATTCATTGATTTTTGCCATTGAAAAACATGTTTTTCATATACCAGAAATGTTTGAAGCTACTGACTGAATGAAAGGAGCTGGCATCTCACTCTCTTTGAATCTTCTTTATCATGCTAGGATTAGCAGGAAAAAGCAAAATATTTCAGAATTGCACCTTGCAATGTGGAGATATTACTGTTTGTGCATTTACAATATTCATTGATTTTTGCCATTGAAAAACATGTTTTTCATATACCAGAAATGTTTGAAGCTACTGACTGAATGAAAGGAGCTGGCATCTCACTCTCTTTGAATCTTCTTTATCATGCTAGGATTAACAGGAAAAAACAAAAAATTTCAGAATTGCACCTTGCAATGTGGAGATATTACTGTTTGTGCATTTACAATATTCATTGATTTTTGCCATTGAAAAACATGTTTTTCATATACCAGAAATGTTTGAAGCTACTGACTGAATGAAAGGAGCTGGCATCTCACTCTCTTTGAATCTTCTTTATCATGCTAGGATTAACAGGAAAAAGCAAAAAATTTCAGAATTGCACCTTGCAATGTGGAGATATTACTGTTTGTGCATTTACAATATTCATTGATTTTTGCCATTGAAAAACGTCCAGAAATGTTTGAAGCTACTGACTGAATGAAAGGAGCTGGCATCTCACTCTCTTTGAATCTTCTTTATCATGCTAGGATTAGCAGGAAAAAGCAAAAAATTTCAGAATTGCACCTTGCAATGTGGAGATATTACTGTTTGTGCATTTACAATATTCATTGATTTTTGCCATTGAAAAACGTCCAGAAATGTTTGAAGCTACTGACTGAATGAAAGGAGCTGGCATCTCACTCTCTTTGAATCTTCTTTATCATGCTAGGATTAGCAGGAAAAAGCAAAAAATTTCAGAATTGCACCTTGCATTGTGGAGATATTACTGTTTGTGCATTTACAATATTCATTGATTTTTGCCATTGAAAAACATGTTTTTCATATACCAGAAATGTTTGAAGCTACTGACTGAATGAAAGGAGCTGGCATCTCACTCTCTTTGAATCTTCTTTATCATGCTAGGATTAGCAGGAAAAAGCAAAAAATTTCAGAATTGCACCTTGCAATGTGGAGATATTACTGTTTGTGCATTTACAATATTCATTGATTTTTGCCATTGAAAAACATGTTTTTCATATACCAGAAATGTTTGAAGCTACTGACTGAATGAAAGGAGCTGGCATCTCACTCTCTTTAAATCTTCTTTATCATGCTAGGATTAGCAGGAAAAAGCAAAAAATTTCAGAATTGCACCTTGCAATGTGGAGATATTACTGTTTGTGCATTTACAATATTCATTGATTTTTGCCATTGAAAAACGTCCAGAAATGTTTGAAGCTACTGACTGAATGAAAGGAGCTGGCATCTCACTCTCTTTGAATCTTCTTTATCATGCTAGGATTAGCAGGAAAAAGCAAAAAAATTTCAGAATTGCACCTTGCAATGTGGAGATATTACTGTTTGTGCATTTACAATATTCATTGATTTTTGCCATTGAAAAACATGTTTTTCATATACCAGAAATGTTTGAAGCTACTGACTGAATGAAAGGAGCTGGCATCTCACTCTCTTTGAATCTTCTTTATCATGCTAGGATAAGCAGGAAAAAGCAAAAAATTTCAGAATTGCACCTTGCAATGTGGAGATATTACTGTTTGTGCATTTACAATATTCATTGATTTTTGCCATTGAAAAACATGTTTTTCATATACCAGAAATGTTTGAAGCTACTGACTTGAATGAAAGGAGCTGGCATCTCACTCTCTTTGAATCTTCTTTATCATGCTAGGATTAACAGGAAAAAGCAAAAAATTTCAGAATTGCACCTTGCAATGTGGAGATATTACTGTTTGTGCATTTACAATATTCATTGATTTTTGCCATTGAAAAACGTCCAGAAATGTTTGAAGCTACTGACTGAATGAAAGGAGCTGGTATCTCACTCTCTTTGAATCTTCTTTATCATGCTAGGATTAGCAGGAAAAAGCAAAAAATTTCAGAATTGCACCTTGCAATGTGGAGATATTACTGTTTATGCATTTACAATATTCATTGATTTTTGCCATTGAAAAACATGTTTTTCATATACAAGAAATGTTTGAAGCTACTGACTGAATGAAAGGAGCTGGCATCTCACTCTCTTTGAATCTTCTTTATCATGCTAGGATTAGCAGGAAAAAGCAAAAAATTTCAGAATTGCACCTTGCAATGTGGAGATATTACTGTTTGTGCATTTACAATATTCATTGATTTTTGCCATTGAAAAACGTCCAGAAATGTTTGAAGCTACTGACTGAATGAAATTAGCTGGCATCTCACTCTCTGAATCTTCTTTATCATGCTAGGATTAGCAGGAAAAAGCAAAAAATTTCAGAATTGCACCTTGCAATGTGGAGATATTACTGTTTGTGCATTTACAATATTCATTGATTTTTGCCATTGAAAAACATGTTTTTCATATACCAGAAATGTTTGAAGCTACTGACTGAATGAAAGGAGCTGGTATCTCACTCTCTTTGAATCTTCTTTATCATGCTAGGATTAACAGGAAAAAGCAAAAAATTTCAGAATTGCACCTTGCAATGTGGAGATATTACTGTTTGTGCATTTACAATATTCATTGATTTTTGCCATTGAAAAACGTCCAGAAATGTTTGAAGCTACTGACTGAATGAAAGGAGCTGGCATCTCACTCTCTTTGAATCTTCTTTATCATGCTAGGATTAACAGGAAAAAGCTAAAAATTTCAGAATTGCACCTTGCAATGTGGAGATATTACTGTTTGTGCATTTACAATATTCATTGATTTTTGCCATTGAAAAACATGTTTTTCATATACCAGAAATGTTTGAAGCTACTGACTGAATGAAAGGAGCTGGCATCTCACTCTCTTTGAATCTTCTTTATCATGCTAGGATTAGCAGGAAAAAGCAAAAAATTTCAGAATTGCACCTTGCAATGTGGAGATATTACTGTTTGTGCATTTACAATATTCATTGATTTTTGCCATTGAAAAACATGTTTTTCATATACCAGAAATGTTTGAAGCTACTGACTGAATGAAAGGAGCTGGCATCTCACTCTCTTTGAATCTTCTTTATCATGCTAGGGTTAGCAGGAAAAAGCAAAAAATTTCAGAATTGCACCTTGCAATGTGGAGATATTACTGTTTGTGCATTTACAATATTCATTGATTTTTGCCATTGAAAAACATGTTTTTCATATACCAGAAATGTTTGAAGCTACTGACTGAATGAAAGGAGCTGGCATCTCACTCTCTTTGAATCTTCTTTATCATGCTAGGATTAACAGGAAAAAACAAAAAATTTCAGAATTGCACCTTGCAATGTGGAGATATTACTGTTTGTGCATTTACAATATTCATTGATTTTTGCCATTGAAAAACATGTTTTTCATATACCAGAAATGTTTGAAGCTACTGACTGAATGAAAGGAGCTGGCATCTCACTCTCTTTGAATCTTCTTTATCATGCTAGGATTAACAGGAAAAAGCAAAAAATTTCAGAATTGCACCTTGCAATGTGGAGATATTACTGTTTGTGCATTTACAATATTCATTGATTTTTGCCATTGAAAAACGTCCAGAAATGTTTGAAGCTACTGACTGAATGAAAGGAGCTGGCATCTCACTCTCTTTGAATCTTCTTTATCATGCTAGGATTAGCAGGAAAAAGCAAAAAATTTCAGAATTGCACCTTGCAATGTGGAGATATTACTGTTTGTGCATTTACAATATTCATTGATTTTTGCCATTGAAAAACGTCCAGAAATGTTTGAAGCTACTGACTGAATGAAAGGAGCTGGCATCTCACTCTCTTTGAATCTTCTTTATCATGCTAGGATTAGCAGGAAAAAGCAAAAAATTTCAGAATTGCACCTTGCAATGTGGAGATATTACTGTTTGTGCATTTACAATATTCATTGATTTTTGCCATTGAAAATCATGTTTTTCATATACCAGAAATGTTTGAAGCTACTGACTGAATGAAAGGAGCTGGCATCTCACTCTCTTTGAATCTTCTTTATCATGCTAGGATTAGCAGGAAAAAGCAAAAAATTTCAGAATTGCACCTTGCAATGTGGAGATATTACTGTTTGTGCATTTACAATATTCATTGATTTTTGCCATTGAAAAACATGTTTTTCATATACCAGAAATGTTTGAAGCTACTGACTGAATGAAAGGAGCTGGCATCTCACTCTCTTTAAATCTTCTTTATCATGCTAGGATTAACAGGAAAAAGCAAAAAATTTCAGAATTGCACCTTGCAATGTGGAGATATTACTGTTTGTGCATTTACAATATTCATTGATTTTTGCCATTGAAAAACGTCCAGAAATGTTTGAAGCTACTGACTGAATGAAAGGAGCTGGCATCTCACTCTCTTTGAATCTTCTTTATCATGCTAGGATTAGCAGGAAAAAGCAAAAAATTTCAGAATTGCACCTTGCAATGCGGAGAAATTACTGTTTGTGCATTTACAATATTCATTGATTTTTGCCATTGAAAAACATCAATCATTTCTGGTATATGAATAACATGATATTTTTCAATGGCAAAAATCAATGAATTTTGTAAATGCACAAACAGTAATTTCTCCGCATTGCAAGGCGCAATTCTGAAATTTTTTGCTTTTTCCTGCTCCTCTTAGCATGATAAAGAAGATTCAAAGAGAGTGAGATGCCAGCTCCTTTCATTCAGTCAGTAGCTTCAATCATTTCTGGACATTTTTCAATGGCAAAAATCAATGAATATTGTAAATGCACAAACAGTAATTTCTCCGCATTGCAAGGTGCAATTCTGAAATTTTTTGCTTTCTCCTGCTCCTCTTAGCATGATAAAGAAGATTCAAAGAGAGTGAGATGCCAGCTCCTTTCATTCAGTCAGTAGCTTCAATCATTTCTGGACGTTTTTCAATGGCAAAAATCAATGAATATTGTAAATGCACAAACAGTAATTTCTCCGCATTGCAAGGTGCAATTCTGAAATTTTTTGCTTTTTCCTGCTCCTCTTAGCATGATAAAGAAGATTCAAAGAGAGTGAGATGCCAGCTCCTTTCATTCAGTCAGTACCTTCAATCATTTCTGGACGTTTTTCAATGGCAAAAATCAATGAATATTGTAAATGCACAAACAGTAATTTCTCCGCATTGCAAGGTGCAATTCTGAAATTTTTTGCTTTTTCCTGCTCCTCTTAGCATGATAAAGAAGATTCAAAGAGAGTGAGATGCCAGCTCCTTTCATTCAGTCAGTAGCTTCAATCATTTCTGGACGCTTTTCAATGGCAAAAATCAATGAATATTGTAAATGCACAAACTGTAATTTCTCCGCATTGCAAGGTGCAATTCTGAAATTTTTTGCTTTTTCCTGCTCCTCTTAGCATGATAAAGAAGATTCAAAGAGAGTGAGATGCCAGCTCCTTTCATTCAGTCAGTAGCTTCAATCATTTCTGGTATATGAATAACATGATGTTTTTCAATAGCAAAAATCAATGAATATTGTAAATGCACAAACAGTAATTTCTCCGCATTGCAAGGTGCAATTCTGAAATTTTTTGCTTTTTCCTGCTCCTCTTAGCATGATAAAGAAGATTCAAAGAGAGTGAGATGCCAGCTCCTTTCATTCAGTCAGTAGCTTCAATCATTTCTGGACTTTTTCAATGGCAAAAATCAATGAATATTGTAAATGCACAAACTATAATTTCTCCGCATTGCAAGGTGCAATTCTGAAATTTTTTGCTTTTTCCTGCTCCTCTTAGCATGATAAAGAAGATTCAAAGAGAGTGAGATGCCAGCTCCTTTCATTCAGTCAGTAGCTTCAATCATTTCTGGTATATGAATAACATGATGTTTTTCAATAGCAAAAATCAATGAATATTGTAAATGCACAAACAGTAATTTCTCCGCATTGCAAGGTGCAATTCTGAAATTTTTTGCTTTTTCCTGCTCCTCTTAGCATGATAAAGAAGATTCAAAGAGAGTGAGATGCCAGCTCCTTTCATTCAGTCAGTAGCTTCAATCATTTCTGGACGTTTTTCAATGGCAAAAATCAATGAATATTGTAAATGCACAAACAGTAATTTCTCCGCATTGCAAGGTGCAATTCTGAAATTTTTTGCTTTTTCCTGCTCCTCTTAGCATGATAAACAAGATTCAAAGAGAGTGAGATGCCAGCTCCTTTCATTCAGTCAGTAGCTTCAATCATTTCTGGACGTTTTTCAATGGCAAAAATCATTGAATATTGTAAATGCACAAACAGTAATTTCTCCGCATTGCAAGGTGCAATTCTGAAATTTTTTGCTTTTTCCTGCTCCTCTTAGCATGATAAAGAAGATTCAAAGAGAGTGAGATGCCAGCTCCTTTCATTCAGTCAGTAGCTTCAAACATTTCTGGTATATGAATAACATGATGTTTTTCAATGGCAAAAATCAATGAATATTGTAAATGCACAAACAGTAATTTCTCCGCATTGCAAGGTGCAATTCTGAAATTTTTTGCTTTTTCCTGCTACTCTTAGCATGATAAAGAAGATTCAAAGAGAGTGAGATGCCAGCTCCTTTCGTTCAGTCAGTAGCTTCAATCATTTCTGGACGTTTTTCAATGGCAAAAATCATTGAATATTATAAATGCACAAACAGTAATTTCTCCGCATTGCAAGGTGCAATTCTGAAATTTTTTACTTTTTCCTGCTCCTCTTAGCATGATAAAGAAGATTCAAAGAGAGTGAGATGCCAGCTCCTTTCATTCAGTCAGTAGCTTCAATCATTTCTGGTATATGAATAACATGATGTTTTTCAATGGCAAAAATCAATGAATATTGTAAATGCACAAACAGTAATTTCTCCGCATTGCAAGGTGCAATTCTGAAATTTTTTGCTTTTTCCTGCTCCTCTTAGCATGATAAAGAAGATTCAAAGAGAGTGAGATGCCAGCTCCTTTCATTCAGTCAGTAGCTTCAATCATTTCTGGACGTTTTTCAATGGCAAAAATCAATGAATATTGTAAATGCACAAACAGTAATTTCTCCGCATTGCAAGGTGCAATTCTGAAATTTTTTGCTTTTTCCTGCTCCTCTTAGCATGATAAAGAAGATTCAAAGAGAGTGAGATGCCAGCTCCTTTCATTCAGTCAGTAGCTTCAATCATTTCTGGACGTTTTTCAATGGCAAAAATCATTGAATATTGTAAATGCACAAACAGTAATTTCTCCGCATTGCAAGGTGCAATTCTGAAATTTTTTACTTTTTCCTGCTCCTCTTAGCATGATAAAGAAGATTCAAAGAGAGTGAGATGCCAGCTCCTTTCATTCAGTCAGTAGCTTCAATCATTTCTGGTATATGAATAACATGATGTTTTTCAATCGCAAAAATCAATGAATATTGTAAATGCACAAACAGTAATTTCTCCGCATTGCAAGGTGCAATTCTGAAATGTTTTGCTTTTTCCTGCTCCTCTTAGCATGATAAAGAAGATTCAAAGAGAGTGAGATGCCAGCTCCTTTCATTCAGTCAGTAGCTTCAATCATTTCTGGACGTTTTTCAATGGCAAAAATCAATGAATATTGTAAATGCACAAACAGTAATTTCTCCGCATTGCATGGTGCAATTCTGAAATTTTTTGCTTTTTCCTGCTCCTCTTAGCATGACAAAGAAGATTCAAAGAGAGTGAGATGCCAGATCCTTTCCTTCAGTCAGTAGCTTCAATCATTTCTGGTATATGAATAACATGATGTTTTTCAATGGCAAAAATCAATGAATTTTGTAAATGCACAAACAGTAATTTCTCCGCATTGCAAGGCGCAATTCTGAAATTTTTTGCTTTTTCCTGCTCCTCTTAGCATGATAAAGAAGATTCAAAGAGAGTGAGATGCCAGCTCCTTTCATTCAGTCAGTAGCTTCAATCATTTCTGGACATTTTTCAATGGCAAAAATCAATGAATATTGTAAATGCACAAACAGTAATTTCTCCGCATTGCAAGGTGCAATTCTGAAATTTTTTGCTTTTTCCTGCTCCTCTTAGCATGATAAAGAAGATTCAAAGAGAGTGAGATGCCAGCTCCTTTCATTCAGTCAGTAGCTTCAATCATTTCTGGACGTTTTTCAATGGCAAAAATCAATGAATATTGTAAATGCACAAACAGTAATTTCTCCGCATTGCAAGGTGCAATTCTGAAATTTTTTGCTTTTTCCTGCTCCTCTTAGCATGATAAAGAAGATTCAAAGAGAGTGAGATGCCAGCTCCTTTCATTCAGTCAGTAGCTTCAATCATTTCTGGACGTTTTTCAATGGCAAAAATCAATGAATATTGTAAATGCACAAACTGCAATTTCTCCGCATTGCAAGGTGCAATTCTGAAATTTTTTCCTTTTTCCTGCTCCTCTTAGCATGATAAAGAAGATTCAAAGAGAGTGAGATGCCAGCTCCTTTCATTCAGTCAGTAGCTTCAATCATTTCTGGTATATGAATAACATGATGTTTTTCAATGGCAAAAATCAATGAATATTGTAAATGCACAAACAGTAATTTCTCCGCATTGCAAGGTGCAATTCTGAAATTTTTTGCTTTTTCCTGCTCCTCTTAGCATGATAAAGAAGATTCAAAGAGAGTGAGATGCCAGCTCCTTTCATTCAGTCAGTAGCTTCAATCATTTCTGTACGTTTTTCAATGGCAAAAATCATTGAATATTGTAAATGCACAAACAGTAATTTCTCCGCATTGCAAGGTGCAATTCTGAAATTTTTTACTTTTTCCTGCTCCTCTTAGCATGATAAAGAAGATTCAAAGAGAGTGAGATGCCAGCTCCTTTCATTCAGTCAGTAGCTTCAATCATTTCTGGTATATGAATAACATGATGTTTTTCAATCGCAAAAATCAATGAATATTGTAAATGCACAAACAGTAATTTCTCCGCATTGCAAGGTGCAATTCTGAAATGTTTTGCTTTTTCCTGCTCCTCTTAGCATGATAAAGAAGATTCAAAGAGAGTGAGATGCCAGCTCCTTTCATTCAGTCAGTAGCTTCAATCATTTCTGGACGTTTTTCAATGGCAAAAATCAATGAATATTGTAAGTGCACAAACAGTAATTTCTCCGCATTGCAAGGTGCAATTCTGAAATTTTTTGCTTTTTCCTGCTCCTCTTAGCATGACAAAGAAGATTCAAAGAGAGTGAGATGCCAGATCCTTTCCTTCAGTCAGTAGCTTCAATCATTTCTGGTATATGAATAACATGATGTTTTTCAATGGCAAAAATCAATGAATTTTGTAAATGCACAAACAGTAATTTCTCCGCATTGCAAGGCGCAATTCTGAAATTTTTTGCTTTTTCCTGCTCCTCTTAGCATGATAAAGAAGATTCAAAGAGAGTGAGATGCCAGCTCCTTTCATTCAGTCAGTAGCTTCAATCATTTCTGGACATTTTTCAATGGCAAAAATCAATGAATATTGTAAATGCACAAACAGTAATTTCTCCGCATTGCAAGGTGCAATTCTGAAATTTTTTGCTTTTTCCTGCTCCTCTTAGCATGATAAAGAAGATTCAAAGAGAGTGAGATGCCAGCTCCTTTCATTCAGTCAGTAGCTTCAATCATTTCTGGACGTTTTTCAATGGCAAAAATCAATGAATATTGTAAATGCACAAACAGTAATTTCTCCGCATTGCAAGGTGCAATTCTGAAATTTTTTGCTTTTTCCTGCTCCTCTTAGCATGATAAAGAAGATTCAAAGAGAGTGAGATGCCAGCTCCTTTCATTCAGTCAGTAGCTTCAATCATTTCTGGACGTTTTTCAATGGCAAAAATCAATGAATATTGTAAATGCACAAACTGCAATTTCTCCGCATTGCAAGGTGCAATTCTGAAATTTTTTGCTTTTTCCTGCTCCTCTTAGCATGATAAAGAAGATTCAAAGAGAGTGAGATGCCAGCTCCTTTCATTCAGTCAGTAGCTTCAATCATTTCTGGTATATGAATAACATGATGTTTTTCAATGGCAAAAATCAATGAATATTGTAAATGCACAAACAGTAATTTCTCCGCATTGCAAGGTGCAATTCTGAAATTTTTTGCTTTTTCCTGCTCCTCTTAGCATGATAAAGAAGATTCAAAGAGAGTGAGATGCCAGCTCCTTTCATTCAGTCAGTAGCTTCAATCATTTCTGGACGTTTTTCAATGGCAAAAATCAATGAATATTGTAAATGCACAAACTGCAATTTCTCCGCATTGCAAGGTGCAATTCTGAAATTTTTTGCTTTTTCCTGCTCCTCTTAGCATGATAAAGAAGATTCAAAGAGAGTGAGATGCCAGCTCCTTTCATTCAGTCAGTAGCTTCAATCATTTCTGGTATATGAATAACATGATGTTTTTCAATAGCAAAAATCAATGAATATTGTAAATGCACAAACAGTAATTTCTCCGCATTGCAAGGTGCAATTCTGAAATTTTTGGCTTTTTCCTGCTCCTCTTAGCATGATAAAGAAGATTCAAAGAGAGTGAGATGCCAGCTCCTTTCATTCAGTCAGTAGCTTCAATCATTTCTGGACGTTTTTCAATGGCAAAAATCAATGAATATTGTAAATGCACAAACAGTAATTTCTCCGCATTGCAAGGTGCAATTCTGAAATTTTTTGCTTTTTCCTGCTCCTCTTAGCATGATAAACAAGATTCAAAGAGAGTGAGATGCCAGCTCCTTTCATTCAGTCAGTAGCTTCAATCATTTCTGGACGTTTTTCAATGGCAAAAATCATTGAATATTGTAAATGCACAAACAGTAATTTCTCCGCATTGCAAGGTGCAATTCTGAAATTTTTTACTTTTTCCTGCTCCTCTTAGCATGATAAAGAAGATTCAAAGAGAATGAGATGCCAGCTCCTTTCATTCAGTCAGTAGCTTCAATCATTTCTGGTATATGAATAACATGATGTTTTTCAATCGCAAAAATCAATGAATATTGTAAATGCACAAACAGTAATTTCTCCGCATTGCAAGGAGCAATTCTGAAATTTTTTGCTTTTTCCTGCTCCTCTTAGCATGATAAAGAAGATTCAAAGAGAGTGAGATGCCAGCTCCTTTCATTCAGTCAGTAGCTTCAATCATTTCTGGACGTTTTTCAATGGCAAAAATCAATGAATATTGTAAATGCACAAACAGTAATTTCTCCGCATTGCAAGGTGCAATTCTGAAATTTTTTGCTTTTTCCTGCTCCTCTTAGCATGATAAAGAAGATTCAAAGAGAGTGAGATGCCAGCTCCTTTCCTTCAGTCAGTAGCTTCAATCATTTCTGGTATATGAATAACATGATGTTTTTCAATGGCAAAAATCAATGAATTTTGTAAATGCACAAACAGTAATTTCTCCGCATTGCAAGGCGCAATTCTGAAATTTTTTGCTTTTTCCTGCTCCTCTTAGCATGATAAAGAAGATTCAAAGAGAGTGAGATGCCAGCTCCTTTCATTCAGTCAGTAGCTTCAATCATTTCTGGACATTTTTCAATGGCAAAAATCAATGAATATTGTAAATGCACAAACAGTAATTTCTCCGCATTGCAAGGTGCAATTCTGAAATTTTTTGCTTTTTCCTGCTCCTCTTAGCATGATAAAGAAGATTCAAAGAGAGTGAGATGCCAGCTCCTTTCATTCAGTCAGTAGCTTCAATCATTTCTGGACGTTTTTCAATGGCAAAAATCAATGAATATTGTAAATGCACAAACAGTAATTTCTCCGCATTGCAAGGTGCAATTCTGAAATTTTTTGCTTTTTCCTGCTCCTCTTAGCATGATAAAGAAGATTCAAAGAGAGTGAGGTGCCAGCTCCTTTCATTCAGTCAGGAGCTTCAAACATTTCTGGTATATGAATAACATGTTTTTCAATGGCAAAAATCAATGAATATTGTAAATGCACAAACAGTAATTTCTCCGCATTGCAAGGTGCAATTCTGAAATTTTTTGCTTTTTCCTGCTCCTCTTAGCATGATAAAGAAGATTCAAAGAGAGTGAGATGCCAGCTCCTTTCATTCAGTCAGTAGCTTCAATCATTTCTGGACGTTTTTCAATGGCAAAAATCAATGAATATTGTAAATGCACAAACTGTAATTTCTCCGCATTGCAAGGTGCAATTCTGAAATTTTTTGCTTTTTCCTGCTCCTCTTAGCATGATAAAGAAGATTCAAAGAGAGTGAGATGCCAGCTCCTTTCATTCAGTCAGTAGCTTCAATCATTTCTGGACGTTTTTCAATGGCAAAAATCAACGAATATTGTAAATGCACAAACAGTAATTTCTCCGCATTGCAAGGTGCAATTCTGAAATTTTTTGCTTTTTCCTGCTCCTCTTAGCATGATAAAGAAGATTCAAAGAGAGTGAGATGCCAGCTCCTTTCATTCAGTCAGTAGCTTCAATCATTTCTGGACGTTTTTCAATGGCAAAAATCAATGAATATTGTAAATGCACAAACTGTAATTTCTCCGCATTGCAAGGTGCAATTCTGAAATTTTTTGCTTTTTCCTGCTCCTCTTAGCATGATAAAGAAGATTCAAAGAGAGTGAGATGCCAGCTCCATTCATTGAGTCAGTAGCTTCAATCATTTCTGGACGTTTTTCAATGGCAAAAATCAATGAATATTGTAAATGCACAAACAGTAATTTCTCCGCATTGCAAGGTGCAATTCTGAAATTTTTTGCTTTTTCCTGCTCCTCTTAGCATGATAAAGAAGATTCAAAGAGAGTGAGATGCCAGCTCCTTTCATTCAGTCAGTAGCTTCAATCATTTCTGGACGTTTTTCAATGGCAAAAATCAATGAATATTGTAAATGCACAAACTGCAATTTCTCCGCATTGCAAGGTGCAATTCTGAAATTTTTTGCTTTTTCCTGCTCCTCTTAGCATGATAAAGAAGATTCAAAGAGAGTGAGATGCCAGCTCCTTTCATTCAGTCAGTAGCTTCAATCATTTCTGGTATATGAATAACATGATGTTTTTCAATAGCAAAAATCAATGAATATTGTAAATGCACAAACAGTAATTTCTCCGCATTGCAAGGTGCAATTCTGAAATTTTTGGCTTTTTCCTGCTCCTCTTAGCATGATAAAGAAGATTCAAAGAGAGTGAGATGCCAGCTCCTTTCATTCAGTCAGTAGCTTCAATCATTTCTGGACGTTTTTCAATGGCAAAAATCAATGAATATTGTAAATGCACAAACAGTAATTTCTCCGCATTGCAAGGTGCAATTCTGAAATTTTTTGCTTTTTCCTGCTCCTCTTAGCATGATAAACAAGATTCAAAGAGAGTGAGATGCCAGCTCCTTTCATTCAGTCAGTAGCTTCAATCATTTCTGGACGTTTTTCAATGGCAAAAATCATTGAATATTGTAAATGCACAAACAGTAATTTCTCCACATTGCAAGGTGCAATTCTGAAATTTTTTACTTTTTCCTGCTCCTCTTAGCATGATAAAGAAGATTCAAAGAGAATGAGATGCCAGCTCCTTTCATTCAGTCAGTAGCTTCAATCATTTCTGGTATATGAATAACATGATGTTTTTCAATCGCAAAAATCAATGAATATTGTAAATGCACAAACAGTAATTTCTCCGCATTGCAAGGAGCAATTCTGAAATTTTTTGCTTTTTCCTGCTCCTCTTAGCATGATAAAGAAGATTCAAAGAGAGTGAGATGCCAGCTCCTTTCATTCAGTCAGTAGCTTCAATCATTTCTGGACGTTTTTCAATGGCAAAAATCAATGAATATTGTAAATGCACAAACAGTAAATTCTCCGCATTGCAAGGTGCAATTCTGAAATTTTTTGCTTTTTCCTGCTCCTCTTAGCATGATAAAGAAGATTCAAAGAGAGTGAGATGCCAGCTCCTTTCCTTCAGTCAGTAGCTTCAATCATTTCTGGTATATGAATAACATGATGTTTTTCAATGGCAAAAATCAATGAATTTTGTAAATGCACAAACAGTAATTTCTCCGCATTGCAAGGCGCAATTCTGAAATTTTTTGCTTTTTCCTGCTCCTCTTAGCATGATAAAGAAGATTCAAAGAGAGTGAGATGCCAGCTCCTTTCATTCAGTCAGTAGCTTCAATCATTTCTGGACATTTTTCAATGGCAAAAATCAATGAATATTGTAAATGCACAAACAGTAATTTCTCCGCATTGCAAGGTGCAATTCTGAAATTTTTTGCTTTTTCCTGCTCCTCTTAGCATGATAAAGAAGATTCAAAGAGAGTGAGATGCCAGCTCCTTTCATTCAGTCAGTAGCTTCAATCATTTCTGGACGTTTTTCAATGGCAAAAATCAATGAATATTGTAAATGCACAAACAGTAATTTCTCCGCATTGCAAGGTGCAATTCTGAAATTTTTTGCTTTTTCCTGCTCCTCTTAGCATGATAAAGAAGATTCAAAGAGAGTGAGGTGCCAGCTCCTTTCATTCAGTCAGGAGCTTCAAACATTTCTGGTATATGAATAACATGTTTTTCAATGGCAAAAATCAATGAATATTGTAAATGCACAAACAGTAATTTCTCCGCATTGCAAGGTGCAATTCTGAAATTTTTTGCTTTTTCCTGCTCCTCTTAGCATGATAAAGAAGATTCAAAGAGAGTGAGATGCCAGCTCCTTTCATTCAGTCAGTAGCTTCAATCATTTCTGGACGTTTTTCAATGGCAAAAATCAATGAATATTGTAAATGCACAAACTGTAATTTCTCCGCATTGCAAGGTGCAATTCTGAAATTTTTTGCTTTTTCCTGCTCCTCTTAGCATGATAAAGAAGATTCAAAGAGAGTGAGATGCCAGCTCCTTTCATTCAGTCAGTAGCTTCAATCATTTCTGGACGTTTTTCAATGGCAAAAATCAACGAATATTGTAAATGCACAAACAGTAATTTCTCCGCATTGCAAGGTGCAATTCTGAAATTTTTTGCTTTTTCCTGCTCCTCTTAGCATGATAAAGAAGATTCAAAGAGAGTGAGATGCCAGCTCCTTTCATTCAGTCAGTAGCTTCAATCATTTCTGGACGTTTTTCAATGGCAAAAATCAATGAATATTGTAAATGCACAAACTGTAATTTCTCCGCATTGCAAGGTGCAATTCTGAAATTTTTTGCTTTTTCCTGCTCCTCTTAGCATGATAAAGAAGATTCAAAGAGAGTGAGATGCCAGCTCCATTCATTGAGTCAGTAGCTTCAATCATTTCTGGACGTTTTTCAATGGCAAAAATCAATGAATATTGTAAATGCACAAACAGTAATTTCTCCGCATTGCAAGGTGCAATTCTGAAATTTTTTGCTTTTTCCTGCTCCTCTTAGAATGATAAAGAAGATTCAAAGAGAGTGAGATGCCAGCTCCTTTCATTCAGTCAGTACCTTCAATCATTTCTGGACGTTTTTCAATGGCAAAAATCAATGAATATTGTAAATGCACAAACAGTAATTTCTCCGCATTGCAAGGTGCAATTCTGAAATTTTTTGCTTTTTCCTGCTCCTCTTAGCATGATAAAGAAGATTCAAAGAGAGTGAGATGCCAGTTCCTTTCATTCAGTCAGTAGCTTCAAACATTTCTGGTATATGAATAACATGATGTTTTTCAATGGCAAAAATCAATGAATATTGTAAATGCACAAACAGTAATTTCTCCGCATTGCAAGGTGCAAGTCTGAAATTTTTTGCTTTTTCCTGCTCCTCTTAGCATGATAAAGAAGATTCAAAGAGAGTGAGATGCCAGCTCCTTTCATTCAGTCAGTAGCTTCAATCATTTCTGGACGTTTTTCAATGGCAAAAATCAATGAATATTGTAAATGCACAAACAGTAATTTCTCCGCATTGCAAGGTGCAATTCTGAAATTTTTTGCTTTTTCCTGCTCCTCTTAGCATGATAAAGAAGATTCAAAGAGAGTGAGATGCCAGCTCCTTTCCTTCAGTCAGTAGCTTCAATCATTTCTGGTATATGAATAACATGATGTTTTTCAATGGCAAAAATCAATGAATTTTGTAAATGCACAAACAGTAATTTCTCCGCATTGCAAGGCGCAATTCTGAAATTTTTTGCTTTTTCCTGCTCCTCTTAGCATGATAAAGAAGATTCAAAGAGAGTGAGATGCCAGCTCCTTTCATTCAGTCAGTAGCTTCAATCATTTCTGGACATTTTTCAATGGCAAAAATCAATGAATATTGTAAATGCACAAACAGTAATTTCTCCGCATTGCAAGGTGCAATTCTGAAATTTTTTGCTTTTTCCTGCTCCTCTTAGCATGATAAAGAAGATTCAAAGAGAGTGAGATGCCAGCTCCTTTCATTCAGTCAGTAGCTTCAATCATTTCTGGACGTTTTTCAATGGCAAAAATCAATGAATATTGTAAATGCACAAACAGTAATTTCTCCGCATTGCAAGGTGCAATTCTAAAATTTTTTGCTTTTTCCTGCTCCTCTTAGCATGATAAAGAAGATTCAAAGAGAGTGAGGTGCCAGCTCCTTTCATTCAGTCAGGAGCTTCAAACATTTCTGGTATATGAATAACATGTTTTTCAATGGCAAAAATCAATGAATATTGTAAATGCACAAACAGTAATTTCTCCGCATTGCAAGGTGCAATTTTGAAATTTTTTGCTTTTTCCTGCTCCTCTTAGCATGATAAAGAAGATTCAAAGAGAGTGAGATGCCAGCTCCTTTCATTCAGTCAGTAGCTTCAATCATTTCTGGACGTTTTTCAATGGCAAAAATCAATGAATATTGTAAATGCACAAACTGTAATTTCTCCGCATTGCAAGGTGCAATTCTGAAATTTTTTGCTTTTTCCTGCTCCTCTTAGCATGATAAAGAAGATTCAAAGAGAGTGAGATGCCAGCTCCTTTCATTCAGTCAGTAGCTTCAATCATTTCTGGACGTTTTTCAATGGCAAAAATCAACGAATATTGTAAATGCACAAACAGTAATTTCTCCGCATTGCAAGGTGCAATTCTGAAATTTTTTGCTTTTTCCTGCTCCTCTTAGCATGATAAAGAAGATTCAAAGAGAGTGAGATGCCAGCTCCTTTCATTCAGTCAGTAGCTTCAATCATTTCTGGACGCTTTTCAATGGCAAAAATCAATGAATATTGTAAATGCACAAACTGTAATTTCTCCGCATTGCAAGGTGCAATTCTGAAATTTTTTGCTTTTTCCTGCTCCTCTTAGCATGATAAAGAAGATTCAAAGAGAGTGAGATGCCAGCTCCTTTCATTCAGTCAGTAGCTTCAATCATTTCTGGTATATGAATAACATGATGTTTTTCAATAGCAAAAATCAATGAATATTGTAAATGCACAAACAGTAATTTCTCCGCATTGCAAGGTGCAATTCTGAAATTTTTTGCTTTTTCCTGCTCCTCTTAGCATGATAAAGAAGATTCAAAGAGAGTGAGATGCCAGCTCCTTTCATTCAGTCAGTAGCTTCAATCATTTCTGGACGTTTTTCAATGGCAAAAATCAATGAATATTGTAAATGCACAAACAGTAATTTCTCCGCATTGCAAGGTGCAATTCTGAAATTTTTTGCTTTTTCCTGCTCCTCTTAGCATGATAAAGAAGATTCAAAGAGAGTGAGATGCCAGCTCCTTTCATTCAGTCAGTAGCTTCAATCATTTCTGGACGTTTTTCAATGGCAAAAATCATTGAATATTGTAAATGCACAAACAGTAATTTCTCCGCATTGCAAGGTGCAATTCTGAAATTTTTTACTTTTTCCTGCTCCTCTTAGCATGATAAAGAAGATTCAAAGAGAGTGAGATGCCAGCTCCTTTCATTCAGTCAGTAGCTTCAATCATTTCTGGTATATGAATAACATGATGTTTTTCAATCGCAAAAATCAATGAATATTGTAAATGCACAAACAGTAATTTCTCCGCATTGCAAGGTGCAATTCTGAAATGTTTTGCTTTTTCCTGCTCCTCTTAGCATGATAAAGAAGATTCAAAGAGAGTGAGATGCCAGCTCCTTTCATTCAGTCAGTAGCTTCAATCATTTCTGGACGTTTTTCAATGGCAAAAATCAATGAATATTGTAAATGCACAAACAGTAATTTCTCCGCATTGCATGGTGCAATTCTGAAATTTTTTGCTTTTTCCTGCTCCTCTTAGCATGACAAAGAAGATTCAAAGAGAGTGAGATGCCAGATCCTTTCCTTCAGTCAGTAGCTTCAATCATTTCTGGTATATGAATAACATGATGTTTTTCAATGGCAAAAATCAATGAATTTTGTAAATGCACAAACAGTAATTTCTCCGCATTGCAAGGCGCAATTCTGAAATTTTTTGCTTTTTCCTGCTCCTCTTAGCATGATAAAGAAGATTCAAAGAGAGTGAGATGCCAGCTCCTTTCATTCAGTCAGTAGCTTCAATCATTTCTGGACATTTTTCAATGGCAAAAATCAATGAATATTGTAAATGCACGAACAGTAATTTCTCCGCATTGCAAGGTGCAATTCTGAAATTTTTTGCTTTTTCCTGCTCCTCTTAGCATGATAAAGAAGATTCAAAGAGAGTGAGATGCCAGCTCCTTTCATTCAGTCAGTAGCTTCAATCATTTCTGGACGTTTTTCAATGGCAAAAATCAATGAATATTGTAAATGCACAAACAGTAATTTCTCCGCATTGCAAGGTGCAATTCTGAAATTTTTTGCTTTTTCCTGCTCCTCTTAGCATGATAAAGAAGATTCAAAGAGAGTGAGATGCCAGCTCCTTTCATTCAGTCAGTAGCGTCAATCATTTCTGGACGTTTTTCAATGGCAAAAATCAATGAATATTGTAAATGCACAAACTGCAATTTCTCCGCATTGCAAGGTGCAATTCTGAAATTTTTTCCTTTTTCCTGCTCCTCTTAGCATGATAAAGAAGATTCAAAGAGAGTGAGATGCCAGCTCCTTTCATTCAGTCAGTAGCTTCAATCATTTCTGGTATATGAATAACATGATGTTTTTCAATGGCAAAAATCAATGAATATTGTAAATGCACAAACAGTAATTTCTCCGCATTGCAAGGTGCAATTCTGAAATTTTTTGCTTTTTCCTGCTCCTCTTAGCATGATAAAGAAGATTCAAAGAGAGTGAGATGCCAGCTCCTTTCATTCAGTCAGTAGCTTCAATCATTTCTGGACGTTTTTCAATGGCAAAAATCATTGAATATTGTAAATGCACAAACAGTAATTTCTCCGCATTGCAAGGTGCAATTCTGAAATTTTTTACTTTTTCCTGCTCCTCTTAGCATGATAAAGAAGATTCAAAGAGAGTGAGATGCCAGCTCCTTTCATTCAGTCAGTAGCTTCAATCATTTCTGGTATATGAATAACATGATGTTTTTCAATCGCAAAAATCAATGAATATTGTAAATGCACAAACAGTAATTTCTCCGCATTGCAAGGTGCAATTCTGAAATGTTTTGCTTTTTCCTGCTCCTCTTAGCATGATAAAGAAGATTCAAAGAGAGTGAGATGCCAGCTCCTTTCATTCAGTCAGTAGCTTCAATCATTTCTGGACGTTTTTCAATGGCAAAAATCAATGAATATTGTAATTGCACAAACAGTAATTTCTCCGCATTGCAAGGTGCAATTCTGAAATTTTTTGCTTTTTCCTGCTCCTCTTAGCATGACAAAGAAGATTCAAAGAGAGTGAGATGCCAGATCCTTTCCTTCAGTCAGTAGCTTCAATCATTTCTGGTATATGAATAACATGATGTTTTTCAATGGCAAAAATCAATGAATTTTGTAAATGCACAAACAGTAATTTCTCCGCATTGCAAGGCGCAATTCTGAAATTTTTTGCTTTTTCCTGCTCCTCTTAGCATGATAAAGAAGATTCAAAGAGAGTGAGATGCCAGCTCCTTTCATTCAGTCAGTAGCTTCAATCATTTCTGGACATTTTTCAATGGCAAAAATCAATGAATATTGTAAATGCACAAACAGTAATTTCTCCGCATTGCAAGGTGCAATTCTGAAATTTTTTGCTTTTTCCTGCTCCTCTTAGCATGATAAAGAAGATTCAAAGAGAGTGAGATGCCAGCTCCTTTCATTCAGTCAGTAGCTTCAATCATTTCTGGACGTTTTTCAATGGCAAAAATCAATGAATATTGTAAATGCACAAACAGTAATTTCTCCGCATTGCAAGGTGCAATTCTGAAATTTTTTGCTTTTTCCTGCTCCTCTTAGCATGATAAAGAAGATTCAAAGAGAGTGAGATGCCAGCTCCTTTCATTCAGTCAGTAGCTTCAATCATTTCTGGACGTTTTTCAATGGCAAAAATCAATGAATATTGTAAATGCACAAACTGCAATTTCTCCGTATTGCAAGGTGCAATTCTGAAATTTTTTGCTTTTTCCTGCTCCTCTTAGCATGATAAAGAAGATTCAAAGAGAGTGAGATGCCAGCTCCTTTCATTCAGTCAGTAGCTTCAATCATTTCTGGTATATGAATAACATGATGTTTTTCAATGGCAAAAATCAATGAATATTGTAAATGCACAAACAGTAATTTCTCCGCATTGCAAGGTGCAATTCTGAAATTTTTTGCTTTTTCCTGCTCCTCTTAGCATGATAAAGAAGATTCAAAGAGAGTGAGATGCCAGCTCCTTTCATTCAGTCAGTAGCTTCAATCATTTCTGGACGTTTTTCAATGGCAAAAATCAATGAATATTGTAAATGCACAAACAGTAATTTCTCCGCATTGCAAGGTGCAATTCTGAAATTTTTTGCTTTTTCCTGCTCCTCTTAGCATGATAAAGAAGATTCAAAGAGAGTGAGATGCCAGCTCCTTTCATTCAGTCAGTAGCTTCAATCATTTCTGGTATATGAATAACATGATGTTTTTCAATAGCAAAAATCAATGAATATTGTAAATGCACAAACAGTAATTTCTCCGCATTGCAAGGTGCAATTCTGAAATTTTTGGCTTTTTCCTGCTCCTCTTAGCATGATAAAGAAGATTCAAAGAGAGTGAGATGCCAGCTCCTTTCATTCAGTCAGTAGCTTCAATCATTTCTGGACGTTTTTCAATGGCAAAAATCAATGAATATTGTAAATGCACAAACAGTAATTTCTCCGCATTGCAAGGTGCAATTCTGAAATTTTTTGCTTTTTCC
This sequence comes from Phyllobates terribilis, assembly GCF_046119375.1. Taxonomy (NCBI): domain Eukaryota; kingdom Metazoa; phylum Chordata; class Amphibia; order Anura; family Dendrobatidae; genus Phyllobates; species Phyllobates terribilis. The sequence continues at coordinate 83,391 of NW_027365115.1, read as the reverse complement.
TGCTCCTCTTAGCATGATAAACAAGATTCAAAGAGAGTGAGATGCCAGCTCCTTTCATTCAGTCAGTAGCTTCAATCATTTCTGGACGTTTTTCAATGGCAAAAATCATTGAATATTGTAAATGCACAAACAGTAATTTCTCCGCATTGCAAGGTGCAATTCTGAAATTTTTTACTTTTTCCTGCTCCTCTTAGCATGATAAAGAAGATTCAAAGAGAATGAGATGCCAGCTCCTTTCATTCAGTCAGTAGCTTCAATCATTTCTGGTATATGAATAACATGATGTTTTTCAATCGCAAAAATCAATGAATATTGTAAATGCACAAACAGTAATTTCTCCGCATTGCAAGGAGCAATTCTGAAATTTTTTGCTTTTTCCTGCTCCTCTTAGCATGATAAAGAAGATTCAAAGAGAGTGAGATGCCAGCTCCTTTCATTCAGTCAGTAGCTTCAATCATTTCTGGACGTTTTTCAATGGCAAAAATCAATGAATATTGTAAATGCACAAACAGTAATTTCTCCGCATTGCAAGGTGCAATTCTGAAATTTTTTGCTTTTTCCTGCTCCTCTTAGCATGATAAAGAAGATTCAAAGAGAGTGAGATGCCAGCTCCTTTCCTTCAGTCAGTAGCTTCAATCATTTCTGGTATATGAATAACATGATGTTTTTCAATGGCAAAAATCAATGAATTTTGTAAATGCACAAACAGTAATTTCTCCGCATTGCAAGGCGCAATTCTGAAATTTTTTGCTTTTTCCTGCTCCTCTTAGCATGATAAAGAAGATTCAAAGAGAGTGAGATGCCAGCTCCTTTCATTCAGTCAGTAGCTTCAATCATTTCTGGACATTTTTCAATGGCAAAAATCAATGAATATTGTAAATGCACAAACAGTAATTTCTCCGCATTGCAAGGTGCAATTCTGAAATTTTTTGCTTTTTCCTGCTCCTCTTAGCATGATAAAGAAGATTCAAAGAGAGTGAGATGCCAGCTCCTTTCATTCAGTCAGTAGCTTCAATCATTTCTGGACGTTTTTCAATGGCAAAAATCAATGAATATTGTAAATGCACAAACAGTAATATCTCCGCATTGCAAGGTGCAATTCTGAAATTTTTTGCTTTTTCCTGCTCCTCTTAGCATGATAAAGAAGATTCAAAGAGAGTGAGGTGCCAGCTCCTTTCATTCAGTCAGGAGCTTCAAACATTTCTGGTATATGAATAACATGTTTTTCAATGGCAAAAATCAATGAATATTGTAAATGCACAAACAGTAATTTCTCCGCATTGCAAGGTGCAATTCTGAAATTTTTTGCTTTTTCCTGCTCCTCTTAGCATGATAAAGAAGATTCAAAGAGAGTGAGATGCCAGCTCCTTTCATTCAGTCAGTAGCTTCAATCATTTCTGGACGTTTTTCAATGGCAAAAATCAATGAATATTGTAAATGCACAAACTGTAATTTCTCCGCATTGCAAGGTGCAATTCTGAAATTTTTTGCTTTTTCCTGCTCCTCTTAGCATGATAAAGAAGATTCAAAGAGAGTGAGATGCCAGCTCCTTTCATTCAGTCAGTAGCTTCAATCATTTCTGGACGTTTTTCAATGGCAAAAATCAACGAATATTGTAAATGCACAAACAGTAATTTCTCCGCATTGCAAGGTGCAATTCTGAAATTTTTTGCTTTTTCCTGCTCCTCTTAGCATGATAAAGAAGATTCAAAGAGAGTGAGATGCCAGCTCCTTTCATTCAGTCAGTAGCTTCAATCATTTCTGGACGTTTTTCAATGGCAAAAATCAATGAATATTGTAAATGCACAAACTGTAATTTCTCCGCATTGCAAGGTGCAATTCTGAAATTTTTTGCTTTTTCCTGCTCCTCTTAGCATGATAAAGAAGATTCAAAGAGAGTGAGATGCCAGCTCCATTCATTGAGTCAGTAGCTTCAATCATTTCTGGACGTTTTTCAATGGCAAAAATCAATGAATATTGTAAATGCACAAACAGTAATTTCTCCGCATTGCAAGGTGCAATTCTGAAATTTTTTGCTTTTTCCTGCTCCTCTTAGAATGATAAAGAAGATTCAAAGAGAGTGAGATGCCAGCTCCTTTCATTCAGTCAGTACCTTCAATCATTTCTGGACGTTTTTCAATGGCAAAAATCAATGAATATTGTAAATGCACAAACAGTAATTTCTCCGCATTGCAAGGTGCAAGTCTGAAATTTTTTGCTTTTTCCTGCTCCTCTTAGCATGATAAAGAAGATTCAAAGAGAGTGAGATGCCAGCTCCTTTCATTCAGTCAGTAGCTTCAATCATTTCTGGACGTTTTTCAATGGCAAAAATCAATGAATATTGTAAATGCACAAACAGTAATTTCTCCGCATTGCAAGGTGCAATTCTGAAATTTTTTGCTTTTTCCTGCTCCTCTTAGCATGATAAAGAAGATTCAAAGAGAGTGAGATGCCAGCTCCTTTCCTTCAGTCAGTAGCTTCAATCATTTCTGGTATATGAATAACATGATGTTTTTCAATGGCAAAAATCAATGAATTTTGTAAATGCACAAACAGTAATTTCTCCGCATTGCAAGGCGCAATTCTGAAATTTTTTGCTTTTTCCTGCTCCTCTTAGCATGATAAAGAAGATTCAAAGAGAGTGAGATGCCAGCTCCTTTCATTCAGTCAGTAGCTTCAATCATTTCTGGACATTTTTCAATGGCAAAAATCAATGAATATTGTAAATGCACAAACAGTAATTTCTCCGCATTGCAAGGTGCAATTCTGAAATTTTTTGCTTTTTCCTGCTCCTCTTAGCATGATAAAGAAGATTCAAAGAGAGTGAGATGCCAGCTCCTTTCATTCAGTCAGTAGCTTCAATCATTTCTGGACGTTTTTCAATGGCAAAAATCAATGAATATTGTAAATGCACAAACAGTAATTTCTCCGCATTGCAAGGTGCAATTCTAAAATTTTTTGCTTTTTCCTGCTCCTCTTAGCATGATAAAGAAGATTCAAAGAGAGTGAGGTGCCAGCTCCTTTCATTCAGTCAGGAGCTTCAAACATTTCTGGTATATGAATAACATGTTTTTCAATGGCAAAAATCAATGAATATTGTAAATGCACAAACAGTAATTTCTCCGCATTGCAAGGTGCAATTCTGAAATTTTTTGCTTTTTCCTGCTCCTCTTAGCATGATAAAGAAGATTCAAAGAGAGTGAGATGCCAGCTCCTTTCATTCAGTCAGTAGCTTCAATCATTTCTGGACGTTTTTCAATGGCAAAAATCAATGAATATTGTAAATGCACAAACTGTAATTTCTCCGCATTGCAAGGTGCAATTCTGAAATTTTTTGCTTTTTCCTGCTCCTCTTAGCATGATAAAGAAGATTCAAAGAGAGTGAGATGCCAGCTCCTTTCATTCAGTCAGTAGCTTCAATCATTTCTGGACGTTTTTCAATGGCAAAAATCAACGAATATTGTAAATGCACAAACAGTAATTTCTCCGCATTGCAAGGTGCAATTCTGAAATTTTTTGCTTTTTCCTGCTCCTCTTAGCATGATAAAGAAGATTCAAAGAGAGTGAGATGCCAGCTCCTTTCATTCAGTCAGTAGCTTCAATCATTTCTGGACGCTTTTCAATGGCAAAAATCAATGAATATTGTAAATGCACAAACTGTAATTTCTCCGCATTGCAAGGTGCAATTCTGAAATTTTTTGCTTTTTCCTGCTCCTCTTAGCATGATAAAGAAGATTCAAAGAGAGTGAGATGCCAGCTCCTTTCATTCAGTCAGTAGCTTCAATCATTTCTGGTATATGAATAACATGATGTTTTTCAATTTCAAAAATCAATGAATATTGTAAATGCACAAACAGTAATTTCTCCGCATTGCAAGGTGCAATTCTGAAATTTTTTGCTTTTTCCTGCTCCTCTTAGCATGATAAAGAAGATTCAAAGAGAGTGAGATGCCAGCTCCTTTCATTCAGTCAGTAGCTTCAATCATTTCTGGACGTTTTTCAATGGCAAAAATCAATGAATATTGTAAATGCACAAACAGTAATTTCTCCGCATTGCAAGGTGCAATTCTGAAATTTTTTGCTTTTTCCTGCTCCTCTTAGCATGATAAAGAAGATTCAAAGAGAGTGAGATGCCAGCTCCTTTCATTCAGTCAGTAGCTTCAATCATTTCTGGACGTTTTTCAATGGCAAAAATCAATGAATATTGTAAATGCACAAACTATAATTTCTCCGCATTGCAAGGTGCAATTCTGAAATTTTTTGCTTTTTCCTGCTCCTCTTAGCATGATAAAGAAGATTCAAAGAGAGTGAGATGCCAGCTCCTTTCATTCAGTCAGTAGCTTCAATCATTTCTGGTATATGAATAACATGATGTTTTTCAATAGCAAAAATCAATGAATATTGTAAATGCACAAACAGTAATTTCTCCGCATTGCAAGGTGCAATTCTGAAATTTTTTGCTTTTTCCTGCTCCTCTTAGCATGATAAAGAAGATTCAAAGAGAGTGAGATGCCAGCTCCTTTCATTCAGTCAGTAGCTTCAATCATTTCTGGACGTTTTTCAATGGCAAAAATCAATGAATATTGTAAATGCACAAACAGTAATTTCTCCGCATTGCAAGGTGCAATTCTGAAATTTTTTGCTTTTTCCTGCTCCTCTTAGCATGATAAACAAGATTCAAAGAGAGTGAGATGCCAGCTCCTTTCATTCAGTCAGTAGCTTCAATCATTTCTGGACGTTTTTCAATGGCAAAAATCATTGAATATTGTAAATGCACAAACAGTAATTTCTCCGCATTGCAAGGTGCAATTCTGAAATTTTTTGCTTTTTCCTGCTCCTCTTAGCATGATAAAGAAGATTCAAAGAGAGTGAGATGCCAGCTCCTTTCATTCAGTCAGTAGCTTCAAACATTTCTGGTATATGAATAACATGATGTTTTTCAATGGCAAAAATCAATGAATATTGTAAATGCACAAACAGTAATTTCTCCGCATTGCAAGGTGCAATTCTGAAATTTTTTGCTTTTTCCTGCTACTCTTAGCATGATAAAGAAGATTCAAAGAGAGTGAGATGCCAGCTCCTTTCGTTCAGTCAGTAGCTTCAATCATTTCTGGACGTTTTTCAATGGCAAAAATCATTGAATATTATAAATGCACAAACAGTAATTTCTCCGCATTGCAAGGTGCAATTCTGAAATTTTTTACTTTTTCCTGCTCCTCTTAGCATGATAAAGAAGATTCAAAGAGAGTGAGATGCCAGCTCCTTTCATTCAGTCAGTAGCTTCAATCATTTCTGGTATATGAATAACATGATGTTTTTCAATGGCAAAAATCAATGAATATTGTAAATGCACAAACAGTAATTTCTCCGCATTGCAAGGTGCAATTCTGAAATTTTTTGCTTTTTCCTGCTCCTCTTAGCATGATAAAGAAGATTCAAAGAGAGTGAGATGCCAGCTCCTTTCATTCAGTCAGTAGCTTCAATCATTTCTGGACGTTTTTCAATGGCAAAAATCAATGAATATTGTAAATGCACAAACAGTAATTTCTCCGCATTGCAAGGTGCAATTCTGAAATTTTTTGCTTTTTCCTGCTCCTCTTAGCATGATAAAGAAGATTCAAAGAGAGTGAGATGCCAGCTCCTTTCATTCAGTCAGTAGCTTCAATCATTTCTGGACGTTTTTCAATGGCAAAAATCATTGAATATTGTAAATGCACAAACAGTAATTTCTCCGCATTGCAAGGTGCAATTCTGAAATTTTTTACTTTTTCCTGCTCCTCTTAGCATGATAAAGAAGATTCAAAGAGAGTGAGATGCCAGCTCCTTTCATTCAGTCAGTAGCTTCAATCATTTCTGGTATATGAATAACATGATGTTTTTCAATCGCAAAAATCAATGAATATTGTAAATGCACAAACAGTAATTTCTCCGCATTGCAAGGTGCAATTCTGAAATGTTTTGCTTTTTCCTGCTCCTCTTAGCATGATAAAGAAGATTCAAAGAGAGTGAGATGCCAGCTCCTTTCATTCAGTCAGTAGCTTCAATCATTTCTGGACGTTTTTCAATGGCAAAAATCAATGAATATTGTAAATGCACAAACAGTAATTTCTCCGCATTGCAAGGTGCAATTCTGAAATTTTTTGCTTTTTCCTGCTCCTCTTAGCATGACAAAGAAGATTCAAAGAGAGTGAGATGCCAGATCCTTTCCTTCAGTCAGTAGCTTCAATCATTTCTGGTATATGAATAACATGATGTTTTTCAATGGCAAAAATCAATGAATTTTGTAAATGCACAAACAGTAATTTCTCCGCATTGCAAGGCGCAATTCTGAAATTTTTTGCTTTTTCCTGCTCCTCTTAGCATGATAAAGAAGATTCAAAGAGAGTGAGATGCCAGCTCCTTTCATTCAGTCAGTAGCTTCAATCATTTCTGGACATTTTTCAATGGCAAAAATCAATGAATATTGTAAATGCACAAACAGTAATTTCTCCGCATTGCAAGGTGCAATTCTGAAATTTTTTGCTTTTTCCTGCTCCTCTTAGCATGATAAAGAAGATTCAAAGAGAGTGAGATGCCAGCTCCTTTCATTCAGTCAGTAGCTTCAATCATTTCTGGACGTTTTTCAATGGCAAAAATCAATGAATATTGTAAATGCACAAACAGTAATTTCTCCGCATTGCAAGGTGCAATTCTGAAATTTTTTGCTTTTTCCTGCTCCTCTTAGCATGATAAAGAAGATTCAAAGAGAGTGAGATGCCAGCTCCTTTCATTCAGTCAGTAGCTTCAATCATTTCTGGACGTTTTTCAATGGCAAAAATCAATGAATATTGTAAATGCACAAACAGTAATTTCTCCGCATTGCAAGGTGCAATTCTGAAATTTTTTGCTTTTTCCTGCTCCTCTTAGCATGATAAAGAAGATTCAAAGAGAGTGAGATGCCAGCTCCTTTCATTCAGTCAGTAGCTTCAATCATTTCTGGTATATGAATAACATGATGTTTTTCAATGGCAAAAATCAATGAATATTGTAAATGCACAAACAGTAATTTCTCCGCATTGCAAGGTGCAATTCTGAAATTTTTTGCTTTTTCCTGCTCCTCTTAGCATGATAAAGAAGATTCAAAGAGAGTGAGATGCCAGCTCCTTTCATTCAGTCAGTAGCTTCAATCATTTCTGGACGTTTTTCAATGGCAAAAATCATTGAATATTGTAAATGCACAAACAGTAATTTCTCCGCATTGCAAGGTGCAATTCTGAAATTTTTTACTTTTTCCTGCTCCTCTTAGCATGATAAAGAAGATTCAAAGAGAGTGAGATGCCAGCTCCTTTCATTCAGTCAGTAGCTTCAATCATTTCTGGTATATGAATAACATGATGTTTTTCAATCGCAAAAATCAATGAATATTGTAAATGCACAAACAGTAATTTCTCCGCATTGCAAGGTGCAATTCTGAAATGTTTTGCTTTTTCCTGCTCCTCTTAGCATGATAAAGAAGATTCAAAGAGAGTGAGATGCCAGCTCCTTTCATTCAGTCAGTAGCTTCAATCATTTCTGGACGTTTTTCAATGGCAAAAATCAATGAATATTGTAAATGCACAAACAGTAATTTCTCCGCATTGCAAGGTGCAATTCGGAAATTTTTTGCTTTTTCCTGCTCCTCTTAGCATGACAAAGAAGATTCAAAGAGAGTGAGATGCCAGATCCTTTCCTTCAGTCAGTAGCTTCAATCATTTCTGGTATATGAATAACATGATGTTTTTCAATGGCAAAAATCAATGAATTTTGTAAATGCACAAACAGTAATTTCTCCGCATTGCAAGGTGCAATTCTGAAATTTTTTGCTTTTTCCTGCTCCTCTTAGCATGATAAAGAAGATTCAAAGAGAGTGAGATGCCAGCTCCTTTCATTCAGTCAGTAGCTTCAATCATTTCTGGACGTTTTTCAATGGCAAAAATCAATGAATATTGTAAATGCACAAACTGTAATTTCTCCGCATTGCAAGGTGCAATTCTGAAATTTTTTGCTTTTTCCTGCTCCTCTTAGCATGATAAAGAAGATTCAAAGAGAGTGAGATGCCAGCTCCTTTCATTCAGTCAGTAGCTTCAATCATTTCTGGACGTTTTTCAATGGCTAAAATCAACGAATATTGTAAATGCACAAACAGTAATTTCTCCGCATTGCAAGGTGCAATTCTGAAATTTTTTGCTTTTTCCTGCTCCTCTTAGCATGATAAAGAAGATTCAAAGAGAGTGAGATGCCAGCTCCTTTCATTCAGTCAGTAGCTTCAATCATTTCTGGACGCTTTTCAATGGCAAAAATCAATGAATATTGTAAATGCACAAACTGTAATTTCTCCGCATTGCAAGGTGCAATTCTGAAATTTTTTGCTTTTTCCTGCTCCTCTTAGCATGATAAAGAAGATTCAAAGAGAGTGAGATGCCAGCTCCTTTCATTCAGTCAGTAGCTTCAATCATTTCTGGTATATGAATAACATGATGTTTTTCAATTTCAAAAATCAATGAATATTGTAAATGCACAAACAGTAATTTCTCCGCATTGCAAGGTGCAATTCTGAAATTTTTTGCTTTTTCCTGCTCCTCTTAGCATGATAAAGAAGATTCAAAGAGAGTGAGATGCCAGCTCCTTTCATTCAGTCAGTAGCTTCAATCATTTCTGGACGTTTTTCAATGGCAAAAATCAATGAATATTGTAAATGCACAAACAGTAATTTCTCCGCATTGCAAGGTGCAATTCTGAAATTTTTTGCTTTTTCCTGCTCCTCTTAGCATGATAAAGAAGATTCAAAGAGAGATGCCAGCTCCTTTCATTCAGTCAGTAGCTTCAATCATTTCTGGACGTTTTTCAATGGCAAAAATCAATGAATATTGTAAATGCACAAACTATAATTTCTCCGCATTGCAAGGTGCAATTCTGAAATTTTTTGCTTTTTCCTGCTCCTCTTAGCATGATAAAGAAGATTCAAAAGAGAGTGAGATGCCAGCTCCTTTCATTCAGTCAGTAGCTTCAATCATTTCTGGTATATGAATAACATGATGTTTTTCAATAGCAAAAATCAATGAATATTGTAAATGCACAAACAGTAATTTCTCCGCATTGCAAGGTGCAATTCTGAAATTTTTTGCTTTTTCCTGCTCCTCTTAGCATGATAAAGAAGATTCAAAGAGAGTGAGATGCCAGCTCCTTTCATTCAGTCAGTAGCTTCAATCATTTCTGGACGTTTTTCAATGGCAAAAATCAATGAATATTGTAAATGCACAAACAGTAATTTCTCCGCATTGCAAGGTGCAATTCTGAAATTTTTTGCTTTTTCCTGCTCCTCTTAGCATGATAAACAAGATTCAAAGAGAGTGAGATGCCAGCTCCTTTCATTCAGTCAGTAGCTTCAATCATTTCTGGACGTTTTTCAATGGCAAAAATCATTGAATATTGTAAATGCACAAACAGTAATTTCTCCGCATTGCAAGGTGCAATTCTGAAATTTTTTGCTTTTTCCTGCTCCTCTTAGCATGATAAAGAAGATTCAAAGAGAGTGAGATGCCAGCTCCTTTCATTCAGTCAGTAGCTTCAAACATTTCTGGTATATGAATAACATGATGTTTTTCAATGGCAAAAATCAATGAATATTGTAAATGCACAAACAGTAATTTCTCCGCATTGCAAGGTGCAATTCTGAAATTTTTTGCTTTTTCCTGCTACTCTTAGCATGATAAAGAAGATTCAAAGAGAGTGAGATGCCAGCTCCTTTCGTTCAGTCAGTAGCTTCAATCATTTCTGGACGTTTTTCAATGGCAAAAATCATTGAATATTATAAATGCACAAACAGTAATTTCTCCGCATTGCAAGGTGCAATTCTGAAATTTTTTACTTTTTCCTGCTCCTCTTAGCATGATAAAGAAGATTCAAAGAGAGTGAGATGCCAGCTCCTTTCATTCAGTCAGTAGCTTCAATCATTTCTGGTATATGAATAACATGATGTTTTTCAATGGCAAAAATCAATGAATATTGTAAATGCACAAACAGTAATTTCTCCGCATTGCAAGGTGCAATTCTGAAATTTTTTGCTTTTTCCTGCTCCTCTTAGCATGATAAAGAAGATTCAAAGAGAGTGAGATGCCAGCTCCTTTCATTCAGTCAGTAGCTTCAATCATTTCTGGACGTTTTTCAATGGCAAAAATCAATGAATATTGTAAATGCACAAACAGTAATTTCTCCGCATTGCAAGGTGCAATTCTGAAATTTTTTGCTTTTTCCTGCTCCTCTTAGCATGATAAAGAAGATTCAAAGAGAGTGAGATGCCAGCTCCTTTCATTCAGTCAGTAGCTTCAATCATTTCTGGACGTTTTTCAATGGCAAAAATCATTGAATATTGTAAATGCACAAACAGTAATTTCTCCGCATTGCAAGGTGCAATTCTGAAATTTTTTACTTTTTCCTGCTCCTCTTAGCATGATAAAGAAGATTCAAAGAGAGTGAGATGCCAGCTCCTTTCATTCAGTCAGTAGCTTCAATCATTTCTGGTATATGAATAACATGATGTTTTTCAATCGCAAAAATCAATGAATATTGTAAATGCACAAACAGTAATTTCTCCGCATTGCAAGGTGCAATTCTGAAATGTTTTGCTTTTTCCTGCTCCTCTTAGCATGATAAAGAAGATTCAAAGAGAGTGAGATGCCAGCTCCTTTCATTCAGTCAGTAGCTTCAATCATTTCTGGACGTTTTTCAATGGCAAAAATCAATGAATATTGTAAATGCACAAACAGTAATTTCTCCGCATTGCAAGGTGCAATTCTGAAATTTTTTGCTTTTTCCTGCTCCTCTTAGCATGACAAAGAAGATTCAAAGAGAGTGAGATGCCAGATCCTTTCCTTCAGTCAGTAGCTTCAATCATTTCTGGTATATGAATAACATGATGTTTTTCAATGGCAAAAATCAATGAATTTTGTAAATGCACAAACAGTAATTTCTCCGCATTGCAAGGCGCAATTCTGAAATTTTTTGCTTTTTCCTGCTCCTCTTAGCATGATAAAGAAGATTCAAAGAGAGTGAGATGCCAGCTCCTTTCATTCAGTCAGTAGCTTCAATCATTTCTGGACATTTTTCAATGGCAAAAATCAATGAATATTGTAAATGCACAAACAGTAATTTCTCCGCATTGCAAGGTGCAATTCTGAAATTTTTTGCTTTTTCCTGCTCCTCTTAGCATGATAAAGAAGATTCAAAGAGAGTGAGATGCCAGCTCCTTTCATTCAGTCAGTAGCTTCAATCATTTCTGGACGTTTTTCAATGGCAAAAATCAATGAATATTGTAAATGCACAAACAGTAATTTCTCCGCATTGCAAGGTGCAATTCTGAAATTTTTTGCTTTTTCCTGCTCCTCTTAGCATGATAAAGAAGATTCAAAGAGAGTGAGATGCCAGCTCCTTTCATTCAGTCAGTAGCTTCAATCATTTCTGGACGTTTTTCAATGGCAAAAATCAATGAATATTGTAAATGCACAAACAGTAATTTCTCCGCATTGCAAGGTGCAATTCTGAAATTTTTTGCTTTTTCCTGCTCCTCTTAGCATGATAAAGAAGATTCAAAGAGAGTGAGATGCCAGCTCCTTTCATTCAGTCAGTAGCTTCAATCATTTCTGGTATATGAATAACATGATGTTTTTCAATGGCAAAAATCAATGAATATTGTAAATGCACAAACAGTAATTTCTCCGCATTGCAAGGTGCAATTCTGAAATTTTTTGCTTTTTCCTGCTCCTCTTAGCATGATAAAGAAGATTCAAAGAGAGTGAGATGCCAGCTCCTTTCATTCAGTCAGTAGCTTCAATCATTTCTGGACGTTTTTCAATGGCAAAAATCATTGAATATTGTAAATGCACAAACAGTAATTTCTCCGCATTGCAAGGTGCAATTCTGAAATTTTTTACTTTTTCCTGCTCCTCTTAGCATGATAAAGAAGATTCAAAGAGAGTGAGATGCCAGCTCCTTTCATTCAGTCAGTAGCTTCAATCATTTCTGGTATATGAATAACATGATGTTTTTCAATCGCAAAAATCAATGAATATTGTAAATGCACAAACAGTAATTTCTCCGCATTGCAAGGTGCAATTCTGAAATGTTTTGCTTTTTCCTGCTCCTCTTAGCATGATAAAGAAGATTCAAAGAGAGTGAGATGCCAGCTCCTTTCATTCAGTCAGTAGCTTCAATCATTTCTGGACGTTTTTCAATGGCAAAAATCAATGAATATTGTAAATGCACAAACAGTAATTTCTCCGCATTGCAAGGTGCAATTCTGAAATTTTTTGCTTTTTCCTGCTCCTCTTAGCATGACAAAGAAGATTCAAAGAGAGTGAGATGCCAGATCCTTTCCTTCAGTCAGTAGCTTCAATCATTTCTGGTATATGAATAACATGATGTTTTTCAATGGCAAAAATCAATGAATTTTGTAAATGCACAAACAGTAATTTCTCCGCATTGCAAGGCGCAATTCTGAAATTTTTTGCTTTTTCCTGCTCCTCTTAGCATGATAAAGAAGATTCAAAGAGAGTGAGATGCCAGCTCCTTTCATTCAGTCAGTAGCTTCAATCATTTCTGGACATTTTTCAATGGCAAAAATCAATGAATATTGTAAATGCACAAACAGTAATTTCTCCGCATTGCAAGGTGCAATTCTGAAATTTTTTGCTTTTTCCTGCTCCTCTTAGCATGATAAAGAAGATTCAAAGAGAGTGAGATGCCAGCTCCTTTCATTCAGTCAGTAGCTTCAATCATTTCTGGTCGTTTTTCAATGGCAAAAATCAATGAATATTGTAAATGCACAAACAGTAATTTCTCCGCATTGCAAGGTGCAATTCTGAAATTTTTTGCTTTTTCCTGCTCCTCTTAGCATGATAAAGAAGATTCAAAGAGAGTGAGATGCCAGCTCCTTTCATTCAGTCAGTAGCTTCAATCATTTCTGGACGTTTTTCAATGGCAAAAATCAATGAATATTGTAAATGCACAAACTGCAATTTCTCCGCATTGCAAGGTGCAATTCTGAAATTTTTTGCTTTTTCCTGCTCCTCTTAGCATGATAAAGAAGATTCAAAGAGAGTGAGATGCCAGCTCCTTTCATTCAGTCAGTAGCTTCAATCATTTCTGGTATATGAATAACATGATGTTTTTCAATGGCAAAAATCAATGAATATTGTAAATGCACAAACAGTAATTTCTCCGCATTGCAAGGTGCAATTCTGAAATTTTTTGCTTTTTCCTGCTCCTCTTAGCATGATAAAGAAGATTCAAAGAGAGTGAGATGCCAGCTCCTTTCATTCAGTCAGTAGCTTCAATCATTTCTGGACGTTTTTCAATGGCAAAAATCAATGAATATTGTAAATGCACAAACTGCAATTTCTCCGCATTGCAAGGTGCAATTCTGAAATTTTTTGCTTTTTCCTGCTCCTCTTAGCATGATAAAGAAGATTCAAAGAGAGTTAGATGCCAGCTCCTTTCATTCAGTCAGTAGCTTCAATCATTTCTGGTATATGAATAACATGATGTTTTTCAATAGCAAAAATCAATGAATATTGTAAATGCACAAACAGTAATTTCTCCGCATTGCAAGGTGCAATTCTGAAATTTTTGGCTTTTTCCTGCTCCTCTTAGCATGATAAAGAAGATTCAAAGAGAGTGAGATGCCAGCTCCTTTCATTCAGTCAGTAGCTTCAATCATTTCTGGACGTTTTTCAATGGCAAAAATCAATGAATATTGTAAATGCACAAACAGTAATTTCTCCGCATTGCAAGGTGCAATTCTGAAATTTTTTGCTTTTTCCTGCTCCTCTTAGCATGATAAACAAGATTCAAAGAGAGTGAGATGCCAGCTCCTTTCATTCAGTCAGTAGCTTCAATCATTTCTGGACGTTTTTCAATGGCAAAAATCATTGAATATTGTAAATGCACAAACAGTAATTTCTCCGCATTGCAAGGTGCAATTCTGAAATTTTTTACTTTTTCCTGCTCCTCTTAGCATGATAAAGAAGATTCAAAGAGAATGAGATGCCAGCTCCTTTCATTCAGTCAGTAGCTTCAATCATTTCTGGTATATGAATAACATGATGTTTTTCAATCGCAAAAATCAATGAATATTGTAAATGCACAAACAGTAATTTCTCCGCATTGCAAGGAGCAATTCTGAAATTTTTTGCTTTTTCCTGCTCCTCTTAGCATGATAAAGAAGATTCAAAGAGAGTGAGATGCCAGCTCCTTTCATTCAGTCAGTAGCTTCAATCATTTCTGGACGTTTTTCAATGGCAAAAATCAATGAATATTGTAAATGCACAAACAGTAATTTCTCCGCATTGCAAGGTGCAATTCTGAATTTTTTTGCTTTTTCCTGCTCCTCTTAGCATGATAAAGAAGATTCAAAGAGAGTGAGATGCCAGCTCCTTTCCTTCAGTCAGTAGCTTCAATCATTTCTGGTATATGAATAACATGATGTTTTTCAATGGCAAAAATCAATGAATTTTGTAAATGCACAAACAGTAATTTCTCCGCATTGCAAGGCGCAATTCTGAAATTTTTTGCTTTTTCCTGCTCCTCTTAGCATGATAAAGAAGATTCAAAGAGAGTGAGATGCCAGCTCCTTTCATTCAGTCAGTAGCTTCAATCATTTCTGGACATTTTTCAATGGCAAAAATCAATGAATATTGTAAATGCACAAACAGTAATTTCTCCGCATTGCAAGGTGCAATTCTGAAATTTTTTGCTTTTTCCTGCTCCTCTTAGCATGATAAAGAAGATTCAAAGAGAGTGAGATGCCAGCTCCTTTCATTCAGTCAGTAGCTTCAATCATTTCTGGACGTTTTTCAATGGCAAAAATCAATGAATATTGTAAATGCACAAACAGTAATTTCTCCGCATTGCAAGGTGCAATTCTGAAATTTTTTGCTTTTTCCTGCTCCTCTTAGCATGATAAAGAAGATTCAAAGAGAGTGAGGTGCCAGCTCCTTTCATTCAGTCAGGAGCTTCAAACATTTCTGGTATATGAATAACATGTTTTTCAATGGCAAAAATCAATGAATATTGTAAATGCACAAACAGTAATTTCTCCGCATTGCAAGGTGCAATTCTGAAATTTTTTGCTTTTTCCTGCTCCTCTTAGCATGATAAAGAAGATTCAAAGAGAGTGAGATGCCAGCTCCTTTCATTCAGTCAGTAGCTTCAATCATTTCTGGACGTTTTTCAATGGCAAAAATCAATGAATATTGTAAATGCACAAACTGTAATTTCTCCGCATTGCAAGGTGCAATTCTGAAATTTTTTGCTTTTTCCTGCTCCTCTTAGCATGATAAAGAAGATTCAAAGAGAGTGAGATGCCAGCTCCTTTCATTCAGTCAGTAGCTTCAATCATTTCTGGACGTTTTTCAATGGCAAAAATCAACGAATATTGTAAATGCACAAACAGTAATTTCTCCGCATTGCAAGGTGCAATTCTGAAATTTTTTGCTTTTTCCTGCTCCTCTTAGCATGATAAAGAAGATTCAAAGAGAGTGAGATGCCAGCTCCTTTCATTCAGTCAGTAGCTTCAATCATTTCTGGACGTTTTTCAATGGCAAAAATCAATGAATATTGTAAATGCACAAACTGTAATTTCTCCGCATTGCAAGGTGCAATTCTGAAATTTTTTGCTTTTTCCTGCTCCTCTTAGCATGATAAAGAAGATTCAAAGAGAGTGAGATGCCAGCTCCTTTCCTTCAGTCAGTAGCTTCAATCATTTCTGGTATATGAATAACATGATGTTTTTCAATGGCAAAAATCAATGAATTTTGTAAATGCACAAACAGTAATTTCTCCGCATTGCAAGGCGCAATTCTGAAATTTTTTGCTTTTTCCTGCTCCTCTTAGCATGATAAAGAAGATTCAAAGAGAGTGAGATGCCAGCTCCTTTCATTCAGTCAGTAGCTTCAATCATTTCTGGACATTTTTCAATGGCAAAAATCAATGAATATTGTAAATGCACAAACAGTAATTTCTCCGCATTGCAAGGTGCAATTCTGAAATTTTTTGCTTTTTCCTGCTCCTCTTAGCATGATAAAGAAGATTCAAAGAGAGTGAGATGCCAGCTCCTTTCATTCAGTCAGTAGCTTCAATCATTTCTGGACGTTTTTCAATGGCAAAAATCAATGAATATTGTAAATGCACAAACAGTAATTTCTCCGCATTGCAAGGTGCAATTCTGAAATTTTTTGCTTTTTCCTGCTCCTCTTAGCATGATAAAGAAGATTCAAAGAGAGTGAGGTGCCAGCTCCTTTCATTCAGTCAGGAGCTTCAAACATTTCTGGTATATGAATAACATGTTTTTCAATGGCAAAAATCAATGAATATTGTAAATGCACAAACAGTAATTTCTCCGCATTGCAAGGTGCAATTCTGAAATTTTTTGCTTTTTCCTGCTCCTCTTAGCATGATAAAGAAGATTCAAAGAGAGTGAGATGCCAGCTCCTTTCATTCAGTCAGTAGCTTCAATCATTTCTGGACGTTTTTCAATGGCAAAAATCAATGAATATTGTAAATGCACAAACTGTAATTTCTCCGCATTGCAAGGTGCAATTCTGAAATTTTTTGCTTTTTCCTGCTCCTCTTAGCATGATAAAGAAGATTCAAAGAGAGTGAGATGCCAGCTCCTTTCATTCAGTCAGTAGCTTCAATCATTTCTGGACGTTTTTCAATGGCAAAAATCAACGAATATTGTAAATGCACAAACAGTAATTTCTCCGCATTGCAAGGTGCAATTCTGAAATTTTTTGCTTTTTCCTGCTCCTCTTAGCATGATAAAGAAGATTCAAAGAGAGTGAGATGCCAGCTCCTTTCATTCAGTCAGTAGCTTCAATCATTTCTGGACGTTTTTCAATGGCAAAAATCAATGAATATTGTAAATGCACAAACTGTAATTTCTCCGCATTGCAAGGTGCAATTCTGAAATTTTTTGCTTTTTCCTGCTCCTCTTAGCATGATAAAGAAGATTCAAAGAGAGTGAGATGCCAGCTCCATTCATTGAGTCAGTAGCTTCAATCATTTCTGGACGTTTTTCAATGGCAAAAATCAATGAATATTGTAAATGCACAAACAGTAATTTCTCCGCATTGCAAGGTGCAATTCTGAAATTTTTTGCTTTTTCCTGCTCCTCTTAGAATGATAAAGAAGATTCAAAGAGAGTGAGATGCCAGCTCCTTTCATTCAGTCAGTACCTTCAATCATTTCTGGACGTTTTTCAATGGCAAAAATCAATGAATATTGTAAATGCACAAACAGTAATTTCTCCGCATTGCAAGGTGCAATTCTGAAATTTTTTGCTTTTTCCTGCTCCTCTTAGCATGATAAAGAAGATTCAAAGAGAGTGAGATGCCAGTTCCTTTCATTCAGTCAGTAGCTTCAAACATTTCTGGTATATGAATAACATGATGTTTTTCAATGGCAAAAATCAATGAATATTGTAAATGCACAAACAGTAATTTCTCCGCATTGCAAGGTGCAAGTCTGAAATTTTTTGCTTTTTCCTGCTCCTCTTAGCATGATAAAGAAGATTCAAAGAGAGTGAGATGCCAGCTCCTTTCATTCAGTCAGTAGCTTCAAACATTTCTGGTATATGAATAACATGATGTTTTTCAATGGCAAAAATCAATGAATATTGTAAATGCACAAACAGTAATTTCTCCGCATTGCAAGGTGCAAGTCTGAAATTTTTTGCTTTTTCCTGCTCCTCTTAGCATGATAAAGAAGATTCAAAGAGAGTGAGATGCCAGCTACTTTCATTCAGTCAGTAGCTTCAATCATTTCTGGACGTTTTTCAATGGTAAAAATCAATGAATATTGTAAATGCACAAACTAATTTCTCCACATTGCAAGGTGCAATTCTGAAATTTTTTGCTTTATCCTGCTCCTCTTAGCATGATAAAGAAGATTCAAAGAGATTGAGATGCCAGCTCCTTTCATTCAGTCAGTAGCTTCAAACATTTCTGGTATATGAATAACATGATGTTTTTCAATGGCAAAAATCAATGAATATTGTAAATGCACAAACAGTAATTTCTCCGCATTGCAAGGTGCAATTCTGAAATTTTTTGCTTTTTCCTGCTCCTCTTAGCATGATAAAGAAGATTCAAAGAGAGTGAGATGCCAGCTCCTTTCATTCAGTCAGAAGCTTCAAACATTTCTGGTATATGAATAACATGATGTTTTTCAATGGCAAAAATCAATGAATATTGTAAATGCACAAACAGTAATTTCTCCGCATTGCAAGGTGCAAGTCTGAAATTTTTTGCTTTTTCCTGCTCCTCTTAGCATGATAAAGAAGATTCAAAGAGAGTGAGATGCCAGCTACTTTCATTCAGTCAGTAGCTTCAATCATTTCTGGACGTTTTTCAATGGTAAAAATCAATGAATATTGTAAATGCACAAACAGTAATTTCTCCACATTGCAAGGTGCAATTCTGAAATTTTTTGCTTTTTCCTGCTCCTCTTAGCATGATAAAGAAGATTCAAAGAGAGTGAGATGCCAGCTCCTTTCATTCAGTCAGTAGCTTCAAACATTTCTGGTATATGAATAACATGATGTTTTTCAATGGCAAAAATCAATGAATATTGTAAATGCACAAACAGTAATTTCTCCGCATTGCAAGGTGCAATTCTGAAATTTTTTGCTTTTTCCTGTTCCTCTTAGCATGATAAAGAAGATTCAAAGAGAGTGAGATGCCAGCTCCTTTCATTCAGTCAGTAGCTTCAATCATTTCTGGATGTTTTTCAATGGCAAAAATCAATGAATATTGTAAATGCACAAACTGTAATTTCTCCGCATTGCAAGGTGCAATTCTGAAATTTTTTGCTTTTTCCTGCTCCTCTTAGCATGATAAAGAAGATTCAAAGAGAGTGAGATGCCAGCTCCTTTCATTCAGTCAGTAGCTTCAATCATTTCTGGACGTTTTTCAATGGCAAAAATCAATGAATATTGTAAATGCACAAACAGTAATTTCTCCGCATTGCAAGGTGCAATTCTGAAATTTTTTGCTTTTTCCTGCTCCTCTTAGCATGATAAAGAAGATTCAAAGAGAGTGAGATGCCAGCTCCTTTCATTCAGTCAGTACCTTCAATCATTTCTGGACGTTTTTCAATGGCAAAAATCAATGAATATTGTAAATGCACAAACAGTAATTTTTCCGCATTGCAAGGTGCAATTCTGAAATTTTTTGCTTTTTCCCGCTCCTCTTAGCATGATAAAGAAGATTCAAAGAGAGTGAGGTGCCAGCTCCTTTCATTCAGTCAGTAGCTTCAAACATTTCTGGTATATGAATAACATGTTTTTCAATGGCAAAAATCAATGAATATTGTAAATGCACAAACAGTAATTTCTCCGCATTGCAAGGTGCAATTCTGAAATTTTTTGCTTTTTCCTGCTCCTCTTAGCATGATAAAGAAGATTCAAAGAGAGTGAGATGCCAGCTCCTTTCATTCAGTCAGTAGCTTCAATCATTTCTGGACGTTTTTCAATGGCAAAAATCAATGAATATTGTAAATGCACAAACAGTAATTTCTCCGCATTGCAAGGTGCAATTCTGAAATTTTTTGCTTTTTCCTGCTCCTCTTAGCATGATAAAGAAGATTCAAAGAGAGTGAGATGCCAGCTACTTTCATTCAGTCAGTAGCTTCAATCATTTCTGGACGTTTTTCAATGGTAAAAATCAATGAATATTGTAAATGCACAAACAGTAATTTCTCCACATTGCAAGGTGCAATTCTGAAATTTTTTGCTTTATCCTGCTCCTCTTAGCATGATAAAGAAGATTCAAAGAGATTGAGATGCCAGCTCCTTTCATTCAGTCAGTAGCTTCAAACATTTCTGGTATATGAATAACATGATGTTTTTCAATGGCAAAAATCAATGAATATTGTAAATGCACAAACAGTAATTTCTCCGCATTGCAAGGTGCAAGTCTGAAATTTTTTGCTTTTTCCTGCTCCTCTTAGCATGATAAAGAAGATTCAAAGAGAGTGAGATGCCAGCTACTTTCATTCAGTCAGTACCTTCAATCATTTCTGGACGTTTTTCAATGGCAAAAATCAATGAATATTGTAAATGCACAAACAGTAATTTTTCCGCATTGCAAGGTGCAATTCTGAAATTTTTTGCTTTTTCCCGCTCCTCTTAGCATGATAAAGAAGATTCAAAGAGAGTGAGGTGCCAGCTCCTTTCATTCAGTCAGTAGCTTCAAACATTTCTGGTATATGAATAACATGTTTTTCAATGGCAAAAATCAATGAATATTGTAAATGCACAAACAGTAATTTCTCCGCATTGCAAGGTGCAATTCTGAAATTTTTTGCTTTTTCCTGCTCCTCTTAGCATGATAAAGAAGATTCAAAGAGAGTGAGATGCCAGCTCCTTTCATTCAGTCAGTAGCTTCAATCATTTCTGGACGTTTTTCAATGGCAAAAATCAATGAATATTGTAAATGCACAAACAGTAATTTCTCCGCATTGCAAGGTGCAATTCTGAAATTTTTTGCTTTTTCCTGCTCCTCTTAGCATGATAAAGAAGATTCAAAGAGAGTGAGATGCCAGCTCCTTTCATTCAGTCAGTAGCTTCAATCATTTCTGGACGTTTTTCAATGGCAAAAATCAATGAATATTGTAAATGCACAAACTATAATTTCTCCGCATTGCAAGGTGCAATTCTGAAATTTTTTGCTTTTTCCTGCTCCTCTTAGCATGATAAAGAAGATTCAAAGAGAGTGAGATGCCAGCTCCTTTCATTCAGTCAGTAGCTTCAAACATTTCTGGTATATGAATAACATGATGTTTTTCAATGGCAAAAATCAATGAATATTGTAAATGCACAAACAGTAATTTCTCCGCATTGCAAGGTGCAAGTCTGAAATTTTTTGCTTTTTCCTGCTCCTCTTAGCATGATAAAGAAGATTCAAAGAGAGTGAGATGCCAGCTACTTTCATTCAGTCAGTAGCTTCAATCATTTCTGGACGTTTTTCAATGGTAAAAATCAATGAATATTGTAAATGCACAAACAGTAATTTCTCCACATTGCAAGGTGCAATTCTAAAATTTTTTGCTTTTTCCTGCTCCTCTTAGCATGATAAAGAAGATTCAAAGAGAGTGAGATGCCAGCTCCTTTCATTCAGTCAGTAGCTTCAAACATTT
Organism: Phyllobates terribilis; assembly: GCF_046119375.1. Classification (NCBI taxonomy): domain Eukaryota; kingdom Metazoa; phylum Chordata; class Amphibia; order Anura; family Dendrobatidae; genus Phyllobates; species Phyllobates terribilis. The sequence goes on along the minus strand of NW_027365115.1, from coordinate 62,182 downwards.
CTGGTATATGAATAACATGATGTTTTTCAATGGCAAAAATCAATGAATATTGTAAATGCACAAACAGTAATTTCTCCGCATTGCAAGGTGCAATTCTGAAATTTTTTGCTTTTTCCTGCTCCTCTTAGCATGATTCAAAGAGAGTGAGATGCCAGCTCCTTTCATTCAGTCAGTAGCTTCAATCATTTCTGGACATTTTTCAATGGCAAAAATCAATGAATATTGTAAATGCACAAACAGTAATTTCTCCGCATTGCAAGGTGCAATTCTGAAATTTTTTGCTTTTTCCTGCTCCTCTTAGCATGATAAAGAAGATTCAAAGAGAGTGAGATGTCAGCTCCTTTCATTCAGTCAGTAGCTTCAAACATTTCTGGTATATGAATAACATGATGTTTTTCAATGGCAAAAATCAATGAATATTGTAAATGCACAAACAGTAATTTCTCCGCATTGCAAGGTGCAATTCTGAAATTTTTTGCTTTTTCCTGCTCCTCTTAGCATGATAAAGAAGATTCAAAGAGAGTGAGATGCCAGCTCCTTTCATTCAGTCAGTAGCTTCAAACATTTCTGGTATATGAATAACATGATGTTTTTCAATGGCAAAAATCAATGAATATTGTAAATGCACAAATAGTAATTTCTCCGCATTGCAAGGTGCAAGTCTGAAATTTTTTGCTTTTTCCTGCTCCTCTTAGCATGATAAAGAAGATTCAAAGAGAGTGAGATGCCAGCTACTTTCATTCAGTCAGTAGCTTCAATCATTTCTGGACTTTTTTCAATGGTAAAAATCAATGAATATTGTAAATGCACAAACAGTAATTTCTCCACATTGCAAGGTGCAATTCTGAAATTTTTTGCTTTTTCCTGCTCCTCTTAGCATGATAAAGAAGATTCAAAGAGATTGAGATGCCAGCTCCTTTCATTCAGTCAGTAGCTTCAAACATTTCTTGTATATGAATAACATGATGTTTTTCAATGGCAAAAATCAATGAATATTGTAAATGCACAAACAGTAATTTCTCCGCATTGCAAGGTGCAATTCTGAAATTTTTTGCTTTTTCCTGCTCCCCTTAGCATGATAAAGAAGATTCAAAGAGAGTGAGATGCCAGCTCCTTTCATTCAGTCAGTAGCTTTAAACATTTCTGGTATATGAATAACATGATGTTTTTCAATGGCAAAAATCAATGAATATTGTAAATGCACAAACAGTAATTTCTCCGCATTGCAAGGTGCAAGTCTGAAATTTTTTGCTTTTTCCTGCTCCTCTTAGCATGATAAAGAAAATTCAAAGAGAGTGAGATGCCAGCTACTTTCATTCAGTCAGTAGCTTCAATCATTTCTGGACGTTTTTCAATGGTAAAAATCAATGAATATTGTAAATGCACAAACAGTAATTCCTCCACATTGCAAGGTGCAATTCTGAAATTTTTTGCTTTTTCCTGCTCCTCTTAGCATGATAAAGAAGATTCAAAGAGAGTGAGATGCCAGCTCCTTTCATTCAGTCAGTAGCTTCAAACATTTCTGGTATATAAATAACATGATGTTTTTCAATGGCAAAAATCAATGAATATTGTAAATGCACAAACAGTAATTTCTCCGCATTGCGAGGTGCAATTCTGAAATTTTTTGCTTTTTCCTGTTCCTCTTAGCATGATAAAGAAGATTCAAAGAGAGTGAGATGCCAGCTCCTTTCATTCAGTCAGTAGCTTCAATCATTTCTGGACGTTTCTCAATGGCAAAAATCAATGAATATTGTAAATGCACAAACTGTAATTTCTCCGCATTGCAAGGTGCAATTCTGAAATTTTTTGCTTTTTCCTGCTCCTCTTAGCATGATAAAGAAGATTCAAAGAGAGTGAGATGCCAGCTCCTTTCATTCAGTCAGTAGCTTCAATCATTTCTGGACGTTTTTCAATGGCAAAAATCAATGAATATTGTAAATGCACAAACAGTAATTTCTCCGCATTGCAAGGTGCAATTCTGAAATTTTTTGCTTTTTCCTGCTCCTCTTAGCATGATAAAGAAGATTCAAAGAGAGTGAGGTGCCAGCTCCTTTCATTCAGTCAGTAGCTTCAAACATTTCTGGTATATGAATTACATGTTTTTCAATGGCAAAAATCAATGAATATTGTAAATGCACAAACAGTAATTTCTCCGCATTGCAAGGTGCAATTCTGAAATTTTTTGCTTTTTCCTGCTCCTCTTAGCATGATAAAGAAGATTCAAAGAGAGTGAGATGCCAGCTCCTTTCATTCAGTCAGTAGCTTCAATCATTTCTGGACGTTTTTCAATGGCAAAAATCAATGAATATTGTAAATGCACAAACAGTAATTTCTCCGCATTGCAAGGTGCAATTCTGAAATTTTTTGCTTTTTCCTGCTCCTCTTAGCATGATAAAGAAGATTCAAAGAGAGTGAGATGCCAGCTCCTTTCATTCAGTCAGTAGCTTCAATCATTTCTGGACGTTTTTCAATGGCAAAAATCAATGAATATTGTAAATGCACAAAAAGTAATTTCTCCGCATTGCAAGGTGCAATTCTGAAATTTTTTGCTTTTTCCTGCTCCTCTTACCATGATAAAGAAGATTCAAAGAGAGTGAGATGCCAGCTCCTTTCATTCAGTCAGTAGCTTCAAACATTTCTGGTATATGAATAACATGATGTTTTTCAATGGCAAAAATCAATGAATATTGTAAATGCACAAACAGTAATTTCTCCGCATTGCAAGGTGCAAGTCTGAAATTTTTTGCTTTTTCCTGCTCCTCTTAGCATGATAAAAAAGATTCAAAGAGAGTGAGATGGCAGCTACTTTCATTCAGTCAGTAGCTTCAATCATTTCTGGACGTTTTTCAATGGTAAAAATCAATGAATATTGTAAATGCACAAACAGTAATTTCTCCACATTGCAAGGTGCAATTCTGAAATTTTTTGCTTTTTCCTGCTCCTCTTAGCATGATAAAGAAGATTCAAAGAGAGTGAGATGCCAGCTCCTTTCATTCAGTCAGTAGCTTCAAACATTTCTGGTATATGAATAACATGATGTTTTTCAATGGCAAAAATCAATGAATATTGTAAATGCACAAACAGTAATTTCTCCGCATTGCAAGGTGCAATTCTGAAATTTCTTGCTTTTTCCTGCTCCTCTTAGCATGATAAAGAAGATTCAAAGAGAGTGAGATGCCAGCTCCTTTCATTCAGTCAGTAGCTTCAATCATTTCTGGTATATGAATAACATGATGTTTTTCAATGGCAAAAATCAATGAATATTGTAAATACACAAACAGTAATTTCTCCGCATTGCAAGGTGCAATTCTGAAATTTTTTGCTTTTTCCTGCTCCTCTTAGCATGATAAAGAAGATTCAAAGAGAGTGAGATGCCAGCTCCTTTCATTCAGTCAGTAGCTTCAATCATTTCTGGACTTTTTTCAACGGCAAAAATCAATGAATATTGTAAATGCACAAACAGTAATTTCTCCGCATTGCAAGGTGCAATTCTGAAATTTTTTGCTTTTTCCTGCTCCTCTTAGCATGATAAAGAAGATTCAAAGAGAGTGAGATGCCAGCTCCTTTCATTCAGTCAGTAGCTTCAATCATTTCTGGACGTTTTTCAATGGCAAAAATCAATGTATATTGTAAATGCACAAACAGTAATTTCTCCGCATTGCAAGGTGCAATTCTGAAATTTTTTGCTTTCTCCTGCTCCTCTTAGCATGATAAAGAAGATTCAAAGAGAGTGAGATGCCAGCTCCTTTCATTCAGTCAGTAGCTTCAATCATTTCTGGACGTTTTTCAATGGCAAAAATCAATGAATATTGTAAATGCACAAACAGTAATTTCTCCGCATTGCAAGGTGCAATTCTGAAATTTTTTGCTTTTTCCTGCTCCTCTTAGCATGATAAAGAAGATTCAAAGAGAGTGAGATGCCAGCTCCTTTCCTTCAGTCAGTAGCTTCAATCATTTCTGGTATATGAATAACATGATGTTTTTCAATGGCAAAAATCAATGAATTTTGTAAATGCACAAACAGTAATTTCTCCGCATTGCAAGGCGCAATTCTGAAATTTTTTGCTTTTTCCTGCTCCTCTTAGCATGATAAAGAATATTCAAAGAGAGTGAGATGCCAGCTCCTTTCATTCAGTCAGTAGCTTCAATCATTTCTGGACATTTTTCAATGGCAAAAATCAATGAATATTGTAAATGCACAAACAGTAATTTCTCCGCATTGCAAGGTGCAATTCTGAAATTTTTTGCTTTTTCCTGCTCCTCTTAGCATGATAAAGAAGATTCAAAGAGAGTGAGATGCCAGCTCCTTTCATTCAGTCAGTAGCTTCAATAATTTCTGGACGTTTTTCAATGGCAAAAATCAATGAATATTGTAAATGCACAAACAGTAATTTCTCCGCATTGCAAGGTGCAATTCTGAAATTTTTTGCTTTTTCCTGCTCCTCTTAGCATGATAAAGAAGATTCAAAGAGAGTGAGGTGCCAGCTCCTTTCATTCAGTCAGGAGCTTCAAACATTTCTGGTATATGAATAACATGTTTTTCAATGGCAAAAATCAATGAATATTGTAAATGCACAAACAGTAATTTCTCCGCATTGCAAGGTGCAATTCTGAAATTTTTTGCTTTTTCCTGCTCCTCTTAGCATGATAAAGAAGATTCAAAGAGAGTGAGATGCCAGCTCCTTTCATTCAGTCAGTAGCTTCAATCATTTCTGGACGTTTTTCAATGGCAAAAATCAATGAATATTGTAAATGCACAAACTGTAATTTCTCCGCATTGCAAGGTGCAATTCTGAAATTTTTTGCTTTTTCCTGCTCCTCTTAGCATGATAAAGAAGATTCAAAGAGAGTGAGATGCCAGCTCCTTTCATTCAGTCAGTAGCTTCAATCATTTCTGGACGTTTTTCAATGGCAAAAATCAACGAATATTGTAAATGCACAAACAGTAATTTCTCCGCATTGCAAGGTGCAATTCTGAAATTTTTTGCTTTTTCCTGCTCCTCTTAGCATGATAAAGAAGATTCAAAGAGAGTGAGATGCCAGCTCCTTTCATTCAGTCAGTAGCTTCAATCATTTCTGGACGTTTTTCAATGGCAAAAATCAATGAATATTGTAAATGCACAAACTGTAATTTCTCCGCATTGCAAGGTGCAATTCTGAAATTTTTTGCTTTTTCCTGCTCCTCTTAGCATGATAAAGAAGATTCAAAGAGAGTGAGATGCCAGCTCCATTCATTGAGTCAGTAGCTTCAATCATTTCTGGACGTTTTTCAATGGCAAAAATCAATGAATATTGTAAATGCACAAACAGTAATTTCTCCGCATTGCAAGGTGCAATTCTGAAATTTTTTGCTTTTTCCTGCTCCTCTTAGAATGATAAAGAAGATTCAAAGAGAGTGAGATGCCAGCTCCTTTCATTCAGTCAGTACCTTCAATCATTTCTGGACGTTTTTCAATGGCAAAAATCAATGAATATTGTAAATGCACAAACAGTAATTTCTCCGCATTGCAAGGTGCAATTCTGAAATTTTTTGCTTTTTCCTGCTCCTCTTAGCATGATAAAGAAGATTCAAAGAGAGTGAGATGCCAGTTCCTTTCATTCAGTCAGTAGCTTCAATCATTTCTGGACGTTTTTCAATGGTAAAAATCAATGAATATTGTAAATGCACAATCAGTAATTTCTCCACATTGCAAGGTGCAATTCTGAAATTTTTTGCTTTATCCTGCTCCTCTTAGCATGATAAGGAAGATTCAAAGAGAGTGAGATGCCAGCTCCTTTCATTCAGTCAGTAGCTTCAAACATTTCTGGTATATGAATAACATGATGTTTTTCAATGGCAAAAATCAATGAATATTGTAAATGCACAAACAGTAATTTCTCCGCATTGCAAGGTGCAATTCTGAAATTTTTTGCTTTTTCCTGCTCCTCTTAGCATGATAAAGAAGATTCAAAGAGAGTGAGATGCCAGCTCCTTTCATTCAGTCAGTAGCTTCAAACATTTCTGGTATATGAATAACATGATGTTTTTCAATGGCAAAAATCAATGAATATTGTAAATGCACAAACAGTAATTTCTCCGCATTGCAAGGTGCAAGTCTGAAATTTTTTGCTTTTTCCTGCTCCTCTTAGCATGATAAAGAAGATTCAAAGAGAGTGAGATGCCAGCTACTTTCATTCAGTCAGTAGCTTCAATCATTTCTGGACGTTTTTCAATGGTAAAAATCAATGAATATTGTAAATGCACAAACAGTAATTTCTCCACATTGCAAGGTGCAATTCTGAAATTTTTTGCTTTTTCCTGCTCCTCTTAGCATGATAAAGAAGATTCAAAGAGAGTGAGATGCCAGCTCCTTTCATTCAGTCAGTAGCTTCAAACATTTCTGGTATATGAATAACATGATGTTTTTCAATGGCAAAAATCAATGAATATTGTAAATGCACAAACAGTAATTTCTCCGCATTGCAAGGTGCAATTCTGAAATTTTTTGCTTTTTCCTGCTCCTCTTAGCATGATAAAGAAGATTCAAAGAGAGTGAGATGCCAGCTCCTTTCATTCAGTCAGTAGCTTCAATCATTTCTGGATGTTTTTCAATGGCAAAAATCAATGAATATTGTAAATGCACAAACTGTAATTTCACCGCATTGCAAGGTGCAATTCTGAAATTTTTTGCTTTTTCCTGCTCCTCTTAGCATGATAAAGAAGATTCAAAGAGAGTGAGATGCCAGCTCCTTTCATTCAGTCAGTAGCTTCAATCATTTCTGGACGTTTTTCAATGGCAAAAATCAATGAATATTGTAAATGCACAAACAGTAATTTCTCCGCATTGCAAGGTGCAATTCTGAAATTTTTTGCTTTTTCCTGCTCCTCTTAGCATGATAAAGAAGATTCAAAGAGAGTGAGATGCCAGCTCCTTTCATTCAGTCAGTACCTTCAATCATTTCTGGACGTTTTTCAATGGCAAAAATCAATGAATATTGTAAATGCACAAACAGTAATTTTTCCGCATTGCAAGGTGCAATTCTGAAATTTTTTGCTTTTTCCCGCTCCTCTTAGCATGATAAAGAAGATTCAAAGAGAGTGAGGTGCCAGCTCCTTTCATTCAGTCAGTAGCTTCAAACATTTCTGGTATATGAATAACATGTTTTTCAATGGCAAAAATCAATGAATATTGTAAATGCACAAACAGTAATTTCTCCGCATTGCAAGGTGCAATTCTGAAATTTTTTGCTTTTTCCTGCTCCTCTTAGCATGATAAAGAAGATTCAAAGAGAGTGAGATGCCAGCTCCTTTCATTCAGTCAGTAGCTTCAATCATTTCTGGACGTTTTTCAATGGCAAAAATCAATGAATATTGTAAATGCACAAACTATAATTTCTCCGCATTGCAAGGTGCAATTCTGAAATTTTTTGCTTTTTCCTGCTCCTCTTAGCATGATAAAGAAGATTCAAAGAGAGTGAGATGCCAGCTCCTTTCATTCAGTCAGTAGCTTCAAACATTTCTGGTATATGAATAACATGATGTTTTTCAACGGCAAAAATCAATGAATATTGTAAATGCACAAACAGTAATTTCTCCGCATTGCAAGGTGCAATTCTGAAATTTTTTGCTTTTTCCTGCTCCTCTTAGCATGATTCAAAGAGAGTGAGATGCCAGCTCCTTTCATTCAGTCAGTAGCTTCAATCATTTCTGGACATTTTTCAATGGCAAAAATCAATGAATATTGTAAATGCACAAACAGTAATTTCTCCGCATTGCAAGGTGCAATTCTGAAATTTTTTGCTTTTTCCTGCTCCTCTTAGCATGATAAAGAAGATTCAAAGAGAGTGAGATGTCAGCTCCTTTCATTCAGTCAGTAGCTTCAAACATTTCTGGTATATGAATAACATGATGTTTTTCAATGGCAAAAATCAATGAATATTGTAAATGCACAAACAGTAATTTCTCCGCATTGCAAGGTGCAATTCTGAAATTTTTTGCTTTTTCCTGCTCCTCTTAGCATGATAAAGAAGATTCAAAGAGAGTGAGATGCCAGCTCCTTTCATTCAGTCAGTAGCTTCAAACATTTCTGGTATATGAATAACATGATGTTTTTCAATGGCAAAAATCAATGAATATTGTAAATGCACAAATAGTAATTTCTCCGCATTGCAAGGTGCAAGTCTGAAATTTTTTGCTTTTTCCTGCTCCTCTTAGCATGATAAAGAAGATTCAAAGAGAGTGAGATGCCAGCTACTTTCATTCAGTCAGTAGCTTCAATCATTTCTGGACGTTTTTCAATGGTAAAAATCAATGAATATTGTAAATGCACAAACAGTAATTTCTCCACATTGCAAGGTGCAATTCTGAAATTTTTTGCTTTTTCCTGCTCCTCTTAGCATGATAAAGAAGATTCAAAGAGAGTGAGATGCCAGCTCCTTTCATTCAGTCAGTAGCTTCAAACATTTCTGGTATATGAATAACATGATGTTTTTCAATGGCAAAAATCAATGAATATTGTAAATGCACAAACAGTAATTTCTCCGCATTGCAAGGTGCAATTCTGAAATTTTTTGCTTTTTCCTGCTCCTCTTAGCATGATAAAGAAGATTCAAAGAGAGTGAGATGCCAGCTCCTTTCATTCAGTCAGTAGCTTCAATCATTTCTGGATGTTTTTCAATGGCAAAAATCAATGAATATTGTAAATGCACAAACTGTAATTTCTCCGCATTGCAAGGTGCAATTCTGAAATTTTTTGCTTTTTCCTGCTCCTCTTAGCATGATAAAGAAGATTCAAAGAGAGTGAGATGCCAGCTCCTTTCATTCAGTCAGTAGCTTCAATCATTTCTGGACGTTTTTCAATGGCAAAAATCAATGAATATTGTAAATGCACAAACAGTAATTTCTCCGCATTGCAAGGTGCAATTCTGAAATTTTTTGCTTTTTCCTGCTCCTCTTAGCATGATAAAGAAGATTCAAAGAGAGTGAGATGCCAGCTCCTTTCATTCAGTCAGTACCTTCAATCATTTCTGGACGTTTTTCAATGGCAAAAATCAATGAATATTGTAAATGCACAAACAGTAATTTTTCCGCATTGCAAGGTGCAATTCTGAAATTTTTTGCTTTTTCCCGCTCCTCTTAGCATGATAAAGAAGATTCAAAGAGAGTGAGGTGCCAGCTCCTTTCATTCAGTCAGTAGCTTCAAACATTTCTGGTATATGAATAACATGTTTTTCAATGGCAAAAATCAATGAATATTGTAAATGCACAAACAGTAATTTCTCCGCATTGCAAGGTGCAATTCTGAAATTTTTTGCTTTTTCCTGCTCCTCTTAGCATGATAAAGAAGATTCAAAGAGAGTGAGATGCCAGCTCCTTTCATTCAGTCAGTAGCTTCAATCATTTCTGGACGTTTTTCAATGGCAAAAATCAATGAATATTGTAAATGCACAAACAGTAATTTCTCCGCATTGCAAGGTGCAATTCTGAAATTTTTTGCTTTTTCCTGCTCCTCTTAGCATGATAAAGAAGATTCAAAGAGAGTGAGATGCCAGCTCCTTTCATTCAGTCAGTAGCTTCAATCATTTCTGGACGTTTTTCAATGGCAAAAATCAATGAATATTGTAAATGCACAAACTATAATTTCTCCGCATTGCAAGGTGCAATTCTGAAATTTTTTGCTTTTTCCTGCTCCTCTTAGCATGATAAAGAAGATTCAAAGAGAGTGAGATGCCAGCTCCTTTCATTCAGTCAGTAGCTTCAAACATTTCTGGTATATGAATAACATGATGTTTTTCAACGGCAAAAATCAATGAATATTGTAAATGCACAAACAGTAATTTCTCCGCATTGCAAGGTGCAATTCTGAAATTTTTTGCTTTTTCCTGCTCCTCTTAGCATGATTCAAAGAGAGTGAGATGCCAGCTCCTTTCATTCAGTCAGTAGCTTCAATCATTTCTGGACATTTTTCAATGGCAAAAATCAATGAATATTGTAAATGCACAAACAGTAATTTCTCCGCATTGCAAGGTGCAATTCTGAAATTTTTTGCTTTTTCCTGCTCCTCTTAGCATGATAAAGAAGATTCAAAGAGAGTGAGATGTCAGCTCCTTTCATTCAGTCAGTAGCTTCAAACATTTCTGGTATATGAATAACATGATGTTTTTCAATGGCAAAAATCAATGAATATTGTAAATGCACAAACAGTAATTTCTCCGCATTGCAAGGTGCAATTCTGAAATTTTTTGCTTTTTCCTGCTCCTCTTAGCATGATAAAGAAGATTCAAAGAGAGTGAGATGCCAGCTCCTTTCATTCAGTCAGTAGCTTCAAACATTTCTGGTATATGAATAACATGATGTTTTTCAATGGCAAAAATCAATGAATATTGTAAATGCACAAATAGTAATTTCTCCGCATTGCAAGGTGCAAGTCTGAAATTTTTTGCTTTTTCCTGCTCCTCTTAGCATGATAAAGAAGATTCAAAGAGAGTGAGATGCCAGCTACTTTCATTCAGTCAGTAGCTTCAATCATTTCTGGACGTTTTTCAATGGTAAAAATCAATGAATATTGTAAATGCACAAACAGTAATTTCTCCACATTGCAAGGTGCAATTCTGAAATTTTTTGCTTTTTCCTGCTCCTCTTAGCATGATAAAGAAGATTCAAAGAGATTGAGATGCCAGCTCCTTTCATTCAGTCAGTAGCTTCAAACATTTCTTGTATATGAATAACATGATGTTTTTCAATGGCAAAAATCAATGAATATTGTAAATGCACAAACAGTAATTTCTCCGCATTGCAAGGTGCAATTCTGAAATTTTTTGCTTTTTCCTGCTCCTCTTAGCATGATAAAGAAGATTCAAAGAGAGTGAGATGCCAGCTCCTTTCATTCAGTCAGTAGCTTCAAACATTTCTGGTATATGAATAACATGATGTTTTTCAATGGCAAAAATCAATGAATATTGTAAATGCACAAACAGTAATTTCTCCGCATTGCAAGGTGCAAGTCTGAAATTTTTTGCTTTTTCCTGCTCCTCTTAGCATGATAAAGAAAATTCAAAGAGAGTGAGATGCCAGCTACTTTCATTCAGTCAGTAGCTTCAATCATTTCTGGATGTTTTTCAATGGTAAAAATCAATGAATATTGTAAATGCACAAACAGTAATTTCTCCACATTGCAAGGTGCAATTCTGAAATTTTTTGCTTTTTCCTGCTCCTCTTAGCATGATAAAGAAGATTCAAAGAGAGTGAGATGCCAGCTCCTTTCATTCAGTCAGTAGCTTCAAACATTTCTGGTATATAAATAACATGATGTTTTTCAATGGCAAAAATCAATGAATATTGTAAATGCACAAACAGTAATTTCTCCGCATTGCAAGGTGCAATTCTGAAATTTTTTGCTTTTTCCTGTTCCTCTTAGCATGATAAAGAAGATTCAAAGAGAGTGAGATGCCAGCTCCTTTCATTCAGTCAGTAGCTTCAATCATTTCTGGACGTTTCTCAATGGCAAAAATCAATGAATATTGTAAATGCACAAACTGTAATTTCTCCGCATTGCAAGGTGCAATTCTGAAATTTTTTGCTTTTTCCTGCTCCTCTTAGCATGATAAAGAAGATTCAAAGAGAGTGAGATGCCAGCTCCTTTCATTCAGTCAGTAGCTTCAATCATTTCTGGACGTTTTTCAATGGCAAAAATCAATGAATATTGTAAATGCACAAACAGTAATTTCTCCGCATTGCAAGGTGCAATTCTGAAATTTTTTGCTTTTTCCTGCTCCTCTTAGCATGATAAAGAAGATTCAAAGAGAGTGAGATGCCAGCTCCTTTCATTCAGTCAGTACCTTCAATCATTTCTGGACGCTTTTCAATGGCAAAAATCAATGAATATTGTAAATGCACAAACAGTAATTTCTCCGCATTGCAAGGTGCAATTCTGAAATTTTTTGCTTTTTCCCGCTCCTCTTAGCATGATAAAGAAGATTCAAAGAGAGTGAGGTGCCAGCTCCTTTCATTCAGTCAGTAGCTTCAAACATTTCTGGTATATGAATTACATGTTTTTCAATGGCAAAAATCAATGAATATTGTAAATGCACAAACAGTAATTTCTCCGCATTGCAAGGTGCAATTCTGAAATTTTTTGCTTTTTCCTGCTCCTCTTAGCATGATAAAGAAGATTCAAAGAGAGTGAGATGCCAGCTCCTTTCATTCAGTCAGTAGCTTCAATCATTTCTGGACGTTTTTCAATGGCAAAAATCAATGAATATTGTAAATGCACAAACAGTAATTTCTCCGCATTGCAAGGTGCAATTCTGAAATTTTTTGCTTTTTCCTGCTCCTCTTAGCATGATAAAGAAGATTCAAAGAGAGTGAGATGCCAGCTCCTTTCATTCAGTCAGTAGCTTCAATCATTTCTGGACGTTTTTCAATGGCAAAAATCAATGAATATTGTAAATGCACAAAAAGTAATTTCTCCGCATTGCAAGGTGCAATTCTGAAATTTTTTGCTTTTTCCTGCTCCTCTTAGCATGATAAAGAAGATTCAAAGAGAGTGAGATGCCAGCTCCTTTCATTCAGTCAGTAGCTTCAAACATTTCTGGTATATGAATAACATGATGTTTTTCAATGGCAAAAATCAATGAATATTGTAAATGCACAAACAGTAATTTCTCCGCATTGCAAGGTGCAAGTCTGAAATTTTTTGCTTTTTCCTGCTCCTCTTAGCATGATAAAAAAGATTCAAAGAGAGTGAGATGGCAGCTACTTTCATTCAGTCAGTAGCTTCAATCATTTCTGGACGTTTTTCAATGGTAAAAATCAATGAATATTGTAAATGCACAAACAGTAATTTCTCCACATTGCAAGGTGCAATTCTGAAATTTTTTGCTTTTTCCTGCTCCTCTTAGCATGATAAAGAAGATTCAAAGAGAGTGAGATGCCAGCTCCTTTCATTCAGTCAGTAGCTTCAAACATTTCTGGTATATGAATAACATGATGTTTTTCAATGGCAAAAATCAATGAATATTGTAAATGCACAAACAGTAATTTCTCCGCATTGCAAGGTGCAATTCTGAAATTTCTTGCTTTTTCCTGCTCCTCTTAGCATGATAAAGAAGATTCAAAGAGAGTGAGATGCCAGCTCCTTTCATTCAGTCAGTAGCTTCAATCATTTCTGGTATATGAATAACATGATGTTTTTCAATGGCAAAAATCAATGAATATTGTAAATGCACAAACAGTAATTTCTCCGCATTGCAAGGTGCAATTCTGAAATTTCTTGCTTTTTCCTGCTCCTCTTAGCATGATAAAGAAGATTCAAAGAGAGTGAGATGCCAGCTCCTTTCATTCAGTCAGTAGCTTCAATCATTTCTGGACTTTTTTCAACGGCAAAAATCAATGAATATTGTAAATGCACAAACAGTAATTTCTCCGCATTGCAAGGTGCAATTCTGAAATTTTTTGCTTTTTCCTGCTCCTCTTAGCATGATAAAGAAGATTCAAAGAGAGTGAGATGCCAGCTCCTTTCATTCAGTCAGTAGCTTCAATCATTTCTGGACGTTTTTCAATGGCAAAAATCAATGTATAATGTAAATGCACAAACAGTAATTTCTCCACATTGCAAGGTGCAATTCTGAAATTTTTTGCTTTTTCCTGCTCCTCTTAGCATGATAAAGAAGATTCAAAGAGAGTGAGATGCCAGCTCCTTTCATTCAGTCAGTAGCTTCAATCATTTCTGGACGTTTTTCAATGGCAAAAATCAATGAATATTGTAAATGCACAAACAGTAATTTCTCCGCATTGCAAGGTGCAATTCTGAAATTTTTTGCTTTTTCCTGCTCCTCTTAGCATGATAAAGAAGATTCAAAGAGAGTGAGATGCCAGCTCCTTTCCTTCAGTCAGTAGCTTCAATCATTTCTGGTATATGAATAACATGATGTTTTTCAATGGCAAAAATCAATGAATTTTGTAAATGCACAAACAGTAATTTCTCCGCATTGCAAGGCGCAATTCTGAAATTTTTTGCTTTTTCCTGCTCCTCTTAGCATGATAAAGAAGATTCAAAGAGAGTGAGATGCCAGCTCCTTTCATTCAGTCAGTAGCTTCAATCATTTCTGGACATTTTTCAATGGCAAAAATCAATGAATATTGTAAATGCACAAACAGTAATTTCTCCGCATTGCAAGGTGCAATTCTGAAATTTTTTGCTTTTTCCTGCTCCTCTTAGCATGATAAAGAAGATTCAAAGAGAGTGAGATGCCAGCTCCTTTCATTCAGTCAGTAGCTTCAATCATTTCTGGACGTTTTTCAATGGCAAAAATCAATGAATATTGTAAATGCACAAACAGTAATTTCTCCGCATTGCAAGGTGCAATTCTGAAATTTTTTGCTTTTTCCTGCTCCTCTTAGCATGATAAAGAAGATTCAAAGAGAGTGAGGTGCCAGCTCCTTTCATTCAGTCAGGAGCTTCAAACATTTCTGGTATATGAATAACATGTTTTTCAATGGCAAAAATCAATGAATATTGTAAATGCACAAGCAGTAATTTCTCCGCATTGCAAGGTGCAATTCTGAAATTTTTTGCTTTTTCCTGCTCCTCTTAGCATGATAAAGAAGATTCAAAGAGAGTGAGATGCCAGCTCCTTTCATTCAGTCAGTAGCTTCAATCATTTCTGGACGTTTTTCAATGGCAAAAATCAATGAATATTGTAAATGCACAAACTGTAATTTCTCCGCATTGCAAGGTGCAATTCTGAAATTTTTTGCTTTTTCCTGCTCCTCTTAGCATGATAAAGAAGATTCAAAGAGAGTGAGATGCCAGCTCCTTTCATTCAGTCAGTAGCTTCAATCATTTCTGGACGTTTTTCAATGGCAAAAATCAACGAATATTGCAAATGCACAAACAGTATTTTCTCCGCATTGCAAGGTGCAATTCTGAAATTTTTTGCTTTTTCCTGCTCCTCTTAGCATGATAAAGAAGATTCAAAGAGAGTGAGATGCCAGCTCCTTTCATTCAGTCAGTAGCTTCAATCATTTCTGGACGTTTTTCAATGGCAAAAATCAATGAATATTGTAAATGCACAAACTGTAATTTCTCCGCATTGCAAGGTGCAATTCTGAAATTTTTTGCTTTTTCCTGCTCCTCTTAGCATGATAAAGAAGATTCAAAGAGAGTGAGATGCCAGCTCCATTCATTGAGTCAGTAGCTTCAATCATTTCTGGACGTTTTTCAATGGCAAAAATCAATGAATATTGTAAATGCACAAACAGTAATTTCTCCGCATTGCAAGGTGCAATTCTGAAATTTTTTGCTTTTTCCTGCTCCTCTTAGAATGATAAAGAAGATTCAAAGAGAGTGAGATGCCAGCTCCTTTCATTCAGTCAGTACCTTCAATCATTTCTGGACATTTTTCAATGGCAAAAATCAATGAATATTGTAAATGCACAAACAGTAATTTCTCCGCATTGCAAGGTGCAATTCTGAAATTTTTTGCTTTTTCCTGCTCCTCTTAGCATGATAAAGAAGATTCAAAGAGAGTGAGATGCCAGTTCCTTTCATTCAGTCAGTAGCTTCAAACATTTCTGGTATATGAATAACATGATGTTTTTCAATGGCAAAAATCAATGAATATTGTAAATGCACAAACAGTAATTTCTCCGCATTGCAAGGTGCAAGTCTGAAATTTTTTGCTTTTTCCTGCTCCTCTTAGCATGATAAAGAAGATTCAAAGAGAGTGAGATGCCAGTTCCTTTCATTCAGTCAGTAGCTTCAAACATTTCTGGTATATGAATAACATGATGTTTTTCAATGGCAAAAATCAATGAATATTGTAAATGCACAAACAGTAATTTCTCCGCATTGCAAGGTGCAAGTCTGAAATTTTTTGCTTTTTCCTGCTCCTCTTAGCATGATAAAGAACATTCAAAGAGAGTGAGATGCCAGCTACTTTCATTCAGTCAGTAGCTTCAATCATTTCTGGACGTTTTTCAATGGCAAAAATCAATGAATATTGTAAATGCACAAACAGTAATTTCTCCACATTGCAAGGTGCAATTCTGAAATTTTTTGCTTTATCCTGCTCCTCTTAGCATGATAAAGAAGATTCAAAGAGATTGAGATGCCAGCTCCTTTCATTCAGTCAGTAGCTTCAAACATTTCTGGTATATGAATAACATGATGTTTTTCAATGGCAAAAATCAATGAATATTGTAAATGCACAAACAGTAATTTCTCCGCATTGCAAGGTGCAATTCTGAAATTTTTTGCTTTTTCCTGCTCCTCTTAGCATGATAAAGAAGATTCAAAGAGAGTGAGATGCCAGCTCCTTTCATTCAGTCAGTAGCTTCAAACATTTCTGGTATATGAATAACATGATGTTTTTCAATGGCAAAAATCAATGAATATTGTAAATGCACAAACAGTAATTTCTCCGCATTGCAAGGTGCAAGTCTGAAATTTTTTGCTTTTTCCTGCTCCTCTTAGCATGATAAAGAAGATTCAAAGAGAGTGAGATGCCAGCTACTTTCATTCAGTCAGTAGCTTCAATCATTTCTGGACGTTTTTCAATGGTAAAAATCAATGAATATTGTAAATGCACAAACAGTAATTTCTCCACATTGCAAGGTGCAATTCTGAAATTTTTTGCTTTTTCCTGCTCCTCTTAGCATGATAAAGAAGATTCAAAGAGAGTGAGATGCCAGCTCCTTTCATTCAGTCAGTAGCTTCAAACATTTCTGGTATATGAATAACATGATGTTTTTCAATGGCAAAAATCAATGAATATTGTAAATGCACAAACAGTAATTTCTCCGCATTGCAAGGTGCAATTCTGAAATTTTTTGCTTTTTCCTGCTCCTCTTAGCATGATAAAGAAGATTCAAAGAGAGTGAGATGCCAGCTCCTTTCATTCAGTCAGTAGCTTCAATCATTTCTGGATGTTTTTCAATGGCAAAAATCAATGAATATTGTAAATGCACAAACTGTAATTTCTCCGCATTGCAAGGTGCAATTCTGAAATTTTTTGCTTTTTCCTGCTCCTCTTAGCATGATAAAGAAGATTCAAAGAGAGTGAGATGCCAGCTCCTTTCATTCAGTCAGTAGCTTCAATCATTTCTGGACGTTTTTCAATGGCAAAAATCAATGAATATTCTAAATGCACAAACAGTAATTTCTCCGCATTGCAAGGTGCAATTCTGAAATTTTTTGCTTTTTCCTGCTCCTCTTAGCATGATAAAGAAGATTCAAAGAGAGTGAGATGCCAGCTCCTTTCATTCAGTCAGTACCTTCAATCATTTCTGGACGTTTTTCAATGGCAAAAATCAATGAATATTGTAAATGCACAAACAGTAATTTTTCCGCATTGCAAGGTGCAATTCTGAAATTTTTTGCTTTTTCCCGCTCCTCTTGGCATGATAAAGAAGATTCAAAGAGAGTGAGGTGCCAGCTCCTTTCATTCAGTCAGTAGCTTCAAACATTTCTGGTATATGAATAACATGGTTTTCAATGGCAAAAATCAATGAATATTGTAAATGCACAAACAGTAATTTCTCCGCATTGCAAGGTGCAATTCTGAAATTTTTTGCTTTTTCCTGCTCCTCTTAGCATGATAAAGAAGATTCAAAGAGAGTGAGATGCCAGCTCCTTTCATTCAGTCAGTAGCTTCAATCATTTCTGGACGTTTTTCAATGGCAAAAATCAATGAATATTGTAAATGCACAAACAGTAATTTCTCCGCATTGCAAGGTGCAATTCTGAAATTTTTTGCTTTTTCCTGCTCCTCTTAGCATGATAAAGAAGATTCAAAGAGAGTGAGATGCCAGCTCCTTTCATTCAGTCAGTAGCTTCAATCATTTCTGGACGTTTTTCAATGGCAAAAATCAATGAATATTGTAAATGCACAAACAGTAATTTCTCCGCATTGCAAGGTGCAATTCTGAAATTTTTTGCTTTTTCCTGCTCCTCTTAGCATGATAAAGAAGATTCAAAGAGAGTGAGATGCCAGCTCCTTTCATTCAGTCAGTAGCTTCAAACATTTCTGGTATATGAATAACATGATGTTTTTCAATGGCAAAAATCAATGAATATTGTAAATGCACAAACAGTAATTTCTCCGCATTGCAAGGTGCAAGTCTGAAATTTTTTGCTTTTTCCTGCTCCTCTTAGCATGATAAAGAAGATTCAAAGAGAGTGAGATGCCAGCTACTTTCATTCAGTCAGTAGCTTCAATCATTTCTGGACGTTTTTCAATGGTAAAAATCAATGAATATTGTAAATGCACAAACAGTAATTTCTCCACATTGCAAGGTGCAATTCTAAAATTTTTTGCTTTTTCCTGCTCCTCTTAGCATGATAAAGAAGATTCAAAGAGAGTGAGATGCCAGCTCCTTTCATTCAGTCAGTAGCTTCAAACATTTCTGGTATATGAATAACATGATGTTTTTCAATGGCAAAAATCAATGAATATTGTAAATGCACAAACAGTAATTTCTCCGCATTGCAAGGTGCAATTCTGAAATTTTTTGCTTTTTCCTGCTCCTCTTAGCATGATTCAAAGAGAGTGAGATGCCAGCTCCTTTCATTCAGTCAGTAGCTTCCATCATTTCTGGACATTTTTCAATGGCAAAAATCAATGAATATTGTAAATGCACAAACAGTAATTTCTCCGCATTGCAAGGTGCAATTCTGAAATTTTTTGCTTTTTCCTGCTCCTCTTAGCATGATAAAGAAGATTCAAAGAGAGTGAGATGTCAGCTCCTTTCATTCAGTCAGTAGCTTCAAACATTTCTGGTATATGAATAACATGATGTTTTTCAATGGCAAAAATCAATGAATATTGTAAATGCACAAACAGTAATTTCTCCGCATTGCAAGGTGCAATTCTGAAATTTTTTGCTTTTTCCTGCTCCTCTTAGCATGATAAAGAAGATTCAAAGAGAGTGAGATGCCAGCTCCTTTCATTCAGTCAGTAGCTTCAAACATTTCTGGTATATGAATAACATGATGTTTTTCAATGGCAAAAATCAATGAATATTGTAAATGCACAAATAGTAATTTCTCCGCATTGCAAGGTGCAAGTCTGAAATTTTTTGCTTTTTCCTGCTCCTCTTAGCATGATAAAGAAGATTCAAAGAGAGTGAGATGCCAGCTACTTTCATTCAGTCAGTAGCTTCAATCATTTCTGGACGTTTTTCAATGGTAAAAATCAATGAATATTGTAAATGCACAAACAGTAATTTCTCCACATTGCAAGGTGCAATTCTGAAATTTTTTGCTTTTTCCTGCTCCTCTTAGCATGATAAAGAAGATTCAAAGAGATTGAGATGCCAGCTCCTTTCATTCAGTCAGTAGCTTCAAGCATTTCTTGTATATGAATAACATGATGTTTTTCAATGGCAAAAATCAATGAATATTGTAAATGCACAAACAGTAATTTCTCCGCATTGCAAGGTGCAATTCTGAAATTTTTTGCTTTTTCCTGCTCCTCTTAGCATGATAAAGAAGATTCAAAGAGAGTGAGGTGCCAGCTCCTTTCATTCAGTCAGGAGCTTCAAACATTTCTGGTATATGAATAACATGTTTTTCAATGGCAAAAATCAATGAATATTGTAAATGCACAAGCAGTAATTTCTCCGCATTGCAAGGTGCAATTCTGAAATTTTTTGCTTTTTCCTGCTCCTCTTAGCATGATAAAGAAGATTCAAAGAGAGTGAGATGCCAGCTCCTTTCATTCAGTCAGTAGCTTCAATCATTTCTGGACGTTTTTCAATGGCAAAAATCAATGAATATTGTAAATGCACAAACTGTAATTTCTCCGCATTGCAAGGTGCAATTCTGAAATTTTTTGCTTTTTCCTGCTCCTCTTAGCATGATAAAGAAGATTCAAAGAGAGTGAGATGCCAGCTCCTTTCATTCAGTCAGTAGCTTCAATCATTTCTGGACGTTTTTCAATGGCAAAAATCAACGAATATTGCAAATGCACAAACAGTATTTTCTCCGCATTGCAAGGTGCAATTCTGAAATTTTTTGCTTTTTCCTGCTCCTCTTAGCATGATAAAGAAGATTCAAAGAGAGTGAGATGCCAGCTCCTTTCATTCAGTCAGTAGCTTCAATCATTTCTGGACGTTTTTCAATGGCAAAAATCAATGAATATTGTAAATGCACAAACTGTAATTTCTCCGCATTGCAAGGTGCAATTCTGAAATTTTTTGCTTTTTCCTGCTCCTCTTAGCATGATAAAGAAGATTCAAAGAGAGTGAGATGCCAGCTCCATTCATTGAGTCAGTAGCTTCAATCATTTCTGGACGTTTTTCAATGGCAAAAATCAATGAATATTGTAAATGCACAAACAGTAATTTCTCCGCATTGCAAGGTGCAATTCTGAAATTTTTTGCTTTTTCCTGCTCCTCTTAGAATGATAAAGAAGATTCAAAGAGAGTGAGATGCCAGCTCCTTTCATTCAGTCAGTACCTTCAATCATTTCTGGACATTTTTCAATGGCAAAAATCAATGAATATTGTAAATGCACAAACAGTAATTTCTCCGCATTGCAAGGTGCAATTCTGAAATTTTTTGCTTTTTCCTGCTCCTCTTAGCATGATAAAGAAGATTCAAAGAGAGTGAGATGCCAGTTCCTTTCATTCAGTCAGTAGCTTCAAACATTTCTGGTATATGAATAACATGATGTTTTTCAATGGCAAAAATCAATGAATATTGTAAATGCACAAACAGTAATTTCTCCGCATTGCAAGGTGCAAGTCTGAAATTTTTTGCTTTTTCCTGCTCCTCTTAGCATGATAAAGAAGATTCAAAGAGAGTTAGATGCCAGTTCCTTTCATTCAGTCAGTAGCTTCAAACATTTCTGGTATATGAATAACATGATGTTTTTCAATGGCAAAAATCAATGAATATTGTAAATGCACAAACAGTAATTTCTCCGCATTGCAAGGTGCAAGTCTGAAATTTTTTGCTTTTTCCTGCTCCTCTTAGCATGATAAAGAAGATTCAAAGAGAGTGAGATGCCAGCTACTTTCATTCAGTCAGTAGCTTCAATCATTTCTGGACGTTTTTCAATGGTAAAAATCAATGAATATTGTAAATGCACAAACAGTAATTTCTCCATATTGCAAGGTGCAATTCTGAAATGTTTTGCTTTTTCCTGCTCCTCTTAGCATGATAAAGAAGATTCAAAGAGAGTGAGATGCCAGCTCCTTTCATTCAGTCAGTAGCTTCAAACATTTCTGGTATATGAATAACATGATGTTTTTCAATGGCAAAAATCAATGAATATTGTAAATGCACAAACAGTAATTTCTCCGCATTGCAAGGTGCAATTCTGAAATTTTTTGCTTTTTCCTGCTCCTCTTAGCATGATAAAGAAGATTCAAAGAGAGTGAGATGCCAGCTCCTTTCATTCAGTCAGTAGCTTCAATCATTTCTGGATGTTTTTCAATGGCAAAAATCAATGAATATTGTAAATGCACAAACTGTAATTTCTCCGCATTGCAAGGTGCAATTCTGAAATTTTTTGCTTTTTCCTGCTCCTCTTAGCATGATAAAGAAGATTCAAAGAGAGTGAGATGCCAGCTCCTTTCATTCAGTCAGTAGCTTCAATCATTTCTGGACGTTTTTCAATGGCAAAAATCAATGAATATTCTAAATGCACAAACAGTAATTTCTCCGCATTGCAAGGTGCAATTCTGAAATTTTTTGCTTTTTCCTGCTCCTCTTAGCATGATAAAGAAGATTCAAAGAGAGTGAGATGCCAGCTCCTTTCATTCAGTCAGTACCTTCAATCATTTCTGGACGTTTTTCAATGGCAAAAATCAATGAATATTGTAAATGCACAAACAGTAATTTTTCCGCATTGCAAGGTGCAATTCTGAAATTTTTTGCTTTTTCCCGCTCCTCTTAGCATGATAAAGAAGATTCAAAGAGAGTGAGGTGCCAGCTCCTTTCATTCAGTCAGTAGCTTCAAACATTTCTGGTATATGAATAACATGGTTTTCAATGGCAAAAATCAATGAATATTGTAAATGCACAAACAGTAATTTCTCCGCATTGCAAGGTGCAATTCTGAAATTTTTTGCTTTTTCCTGCTCCTCTTAGCATGATAAAGAAGATTCAAAGAGAGTGAGATGCCAGCTCCTTTCATTCAGTCAGTAGCTTCAATCATTTCTGGACGTTTTTCAATGGCAAAAATCAATGAATATTGTAAATGCACAAACAGTAATTTCTCCGCATTGCAAGGTGCAATTCTGAAATTTTTTGCTTTTTCCTGCTCCTCTTAGCATGATAAAGAAGATTCAAAGAGAGTGAGATGCCAGCTCCTTTCATTCAGTCAGTAGCTTCAATCATTTCTGGACGTTTTTCAATGGCAAAAATCAATGAATATTGTAAATGCACAAACAGTAATTTCTCCGCATTGCAAGGTGCAATTCTGAAATTTTTTGCTTTTTCCTGCTCCTCTTAGCATGATAAAGAAGATTCAAAGAGAGTGAGATGCCAGCTCCTTTCATTCAGTCAGTAGCTTCAAACATTTCTGGTATATGAATAACATGATGTTTTTCAATGGCAAAAATCAATGAATATTGTAAATGCACAAACAGTAATTTCTCCGCATTGCAAGGTGCAAGTCTGAAATTTTTTGCTTTTTCCTGCTCCTCTTAGCATGATAAAGAAGATTCAAAGAGAGTGAGATGCCAGCTACTTTCATTCAGTCAGTAGCTTCAATCATTTCTGGACGTTTTTCAATGGTAAAAATCAATGAATATTGTAAATGCACAAACAGTAATTTCTCCACATTGCAAGGTGCAATTCTAAAATTTTTTGCTTTTTCCTGCTCCTCTTAGCATGATAAAGAAGATTCAAAGAGAGTGAGATGCCAGCTCCTTTCATTCAGTCAGTAGCTTCAAACATTTCTGGTATATGAATAACATGATGTTTTTCAATGGCAAAAATCAATGAATATTGTAAATGCACAAACAGTAATTTCTCCGCATTGCAAGGTGCAATTCTGAAATTTTTTGCTTTTTCCTGCTCCTCTTAGCATGATTCAAAGAGAGTGAGATGCCAGCTCCTTTCATTCAGTCAGTAGCTTCCATCATTTCTGGACATTTTTCAATGGCAAAAATCAATGAATATTGTAAATGCACAAACAGTAATTTCTCCGCATTGCAAGGTGCAATTCTGAAATTTTTTGCTTTTTCCTGCTCCTCTTAGCATGATAAAGAAGATTCAAAGAGAGTGAGATGTCAGCTCCTTTCATTCAGTCAGTAGCTTCAAACATTTCTGGTATATGAATAACATGATGTTTTTCAATGGCAAAAATCAATGAATATTGTAAATGCACAAACAGTAATTTCTCCGCATTGCAAGGTGCAATTCTGAAATTTTTTGCTTTTTCCTGCTCCTCTTAGCATGATAAAGAAGATTCAAAGAGAGTGAGATGCCAGCTCCTTTCATTCAGTCAGTAGCTTCAAACATTTCTGGTATATGAATAACATGATGTTTTTCAATGGCAAAAATCAATGAATATTGTAAATGCACAAATAGTAATTTCTCCGCATTGCAAGGTGCAAGTCTGAAATTTTTTGCTTTTTCCTGCTCCTCTTAGCATGATAAAGAAGATTCAAAGAGAGTGAGATGCCAGCTACTTTCATTCAGTCAGTAGCTTCAATCATTTCTGGACGTTTTTCAATGGTAAAAATCAATGAATATTGTAAATGCACAAACAGTAATTTCTCCACATTGCAAGGTGCAATTCTGAAATTTTTTGCTTTTTCCTGCTCCTCTTAGCATGATAAAGAAGATTCAAAGAGATTGAGATGCCAGCTCCTTTCATTCAGTCAGTAGCTTCAAGCATTTCTTGTATATGAATAACATGATGTTTTTCAATGGCAAAAATCAATGAATATTGTAAATGCACAAACAGTAATTTCTCCACATTGCAAGGTGCAATTCTAAAATTTTTTGCTTTTTCCTGCTCCTCTTAGCATGATAAAGAAGATTCAAAGAGAGTGAGATGCCAGCTCCTTTCATTCAGTCAGTAGCTTCAAACATTTCTGGTATATGAATAACATGATGTTTTTCAATGGCAAAAATCAATGAATATTGTAAATGCACAAACAGTAATTTCTCCGCATTGCAAGGTGCAATTCTGAAATTTTTTGCTTTTTCCTGCTCCTCTTAGCATGATTCAAAGAGAGTGAGATGCCAGCTCCTTTCATTCAGTCAGTAGCTTCCATCATTTCTGGACATTTTTCAATGGCAAAAATCAATGAATATTGTAAATGCACAAACAGTAATTTCTCCGCATTGCAAGGTGCAATTCTGAAATTTTTTGCTTTTTCCTGCTCCTCTTAGCATGATAAAGAAGATTCAAAGAGAGTGAGATGTCAGCTCCTTTCATTCAGTCAGTAGCTTCAAACATTTCTGGTATATGAATAACATGATGTTTTTCAATGGCAAAAATCAATGAATATTGTAAATGCACAAACAGTAATTTCTCCGCATTGCAAGGTGCAATTCTGAAATTTTTTGCTTTTTCCTGCTCCTCTTAGCATGATAAAGAAGATTCAAAGAGAGTGAGATGCCAGCTCCTTTCATTCAGTCAGTAGCTTCAAACATTTCTGGTATATGAATAACATGATGTTTTTCAATGGCAAAAATCAATGAATATTGTAAATGCACAAATAGTAATTTCTCCGCATTGCAAGGTGCAAGTCTGAAATTTTTTGCTTTTTCCTGCTCCTCTTAGCATGATAAAGAAGATTCAAAGAGAGTGAGATGCCAGCTACTTTCATTCAGTCAGTAGCTTCAATCATTTCTGGACGTTTTTCAATGGTAAAAATCAATGAATATTGTAAATGCACAAACAGTAATTTCTCCACATTGCAAGGTGCAATTCTGAAATTTTTTGCTTTTTCCTGCTCCTCTTAGCATGATAAAGAAGATTCAAAGAGATTGAGATGCCAGCTCCTTTCATTCAGTCAGTAGCTTCAAGCATTTCTTGTATATGAATAACATGATGTTTTTCAATGGCAAAAATCAATGAATATTGTAAATGCACAAACAGTAATTTCTCCGCATTGCAAGGTGCAATTCTGAAATTTTTTGCTTTTTCCTGCTCCTCTTAGCATGATAAAGAAGATTCAAAGAGAGTGAGGTGCCAGCTCCTTTCATTCAGTCAGGAGCTTCAAACATTTCTGGTATATGAATAACATGTTTTTCAATGGCAAAAATCAATGAATATTGTAAATGCACAAGCAGTAATTTCTCCGCATTGCAAGGTGCAATTCTGAAATTTTTTGCTTTTTCCTGCTCCTCTTAGCATGATAAAGAAGATTCAAAGAGAGTGAGATGCCAGCTCCTTTCATTCAGTCAGTAGCTTCAATCATTTCTGGACGTTTTTCAATGGCAAAAATCAATGAATATTGTAAATGCACAAACTGTAATTTCTCCGCATTGCAAGGTGCAATTCTGAAATTTTTTGCTTTTTCCTGCTCCTCTTAGCATGATAAAGAAGATTCAAAGAGAGTGAGATGCCAGCTCCTTTCATTCAGTCAGTAGCTTCAATCATTTCTGGACGTTTTTCAATGGCAAAAATCAACGAATATTGCAAATGCACAAACAGTATTTTCTCCGCATTGCAAGGTGCAATTCTGAAATTTTTTGCTTTTTCCTGCTCCTCTTAGCATGATAAAGAAGATTCAAAGAGAGTGAGATGCCAGCTCCTTTCATTCAGTCAGTAGCTTCAATCATTTCTGGACGTTTTTCAATGGCAAAAATCAATGAATATTGTAAATGCACAAACTGTAATTTCTCCGCATTGCAAGGTGCAATTCTGAAATTTTTTGCTTTTTCCTGCTCCTCTTAGCATGATAAAGAAGATTCAAAGAGAGTGAGATGCCAGCTCCATTCATTGAGTCAGTAGCTTCAATCATTTCTGGACGTTTTTCAATGGCAAAAATCAATGAATATTGTAAATGCACAAACAGTAATTTCTCCGCATTGCAAGGTGCAATTCTGAAATTTTTTGCTTTTTCCTGCTCCTCTTAGAATGATAAAGAAGATTCAAAGAGAGTGAGATGCCAGCTCCTTTCATTCAGTCAGTACCTTCAATCATTTCTGGACATTTTTCAATGGCAAAAATCAATGAATATTGTAAATGCACAAACAGTAATTTCTCCGCATTGCAAGGTGCAATTCTGAAATTTTTTGCTTTTTCCTGCTCCTCTTAGCATGATAAAGAAGATTCAAAGAGAGTGAGATGCCAGTTCCTTTCATTCAGTCAGTAGCTTCAAACATTTCTGGTATATGAATAACATGATGTTTTTCAATGGCAAAAATCAATGAATATTGTAAATGCACAAACAGTAATTTCTCCACATTGCAAGGTGCAAGTCTGAAATTTTTTGCTTTTTCCTGCTCCTCTTAGCATGATAAAGAAGATTCAAAGAGAGTGAGATGCCAGTTCCTTTCATTCAGTCAGTAGCTTCAAACATTTCTGGTATATGAATAACATGATGTTTTTCAATGGCAAAAATCAATGAATATTGTAAATGCACAAACAGTAATTTCTCCGCATTGCAAGGTGCAAGTCTGAAATTTTTTGCTTTTTCCTGCTCCTCTTAGCATGATAAAGAACATTCAAAGAGAGTGAGATCCCAGCTACTTTCATTCAGTCAGTAGCTTCAATCATTTCTGGACGTTTTTCAATGGCAAAAATCAATGAATATTGTAAATGCACAAACAGTAATTTCTCCACATTGCAAGGTGCAATTCTGAAATTTTTTGCTTTATCCTGCTCCTCTTAGCATGATAAAGAAGATTCAAAGAGATTGAGATGCCAGCTCCTTTCATTCAGTCAGTAGCTTCAAACATTTCTGGTATATGAATAACATGATGTTTTTCAATGGCAAAAATCAATGAATATTGTAAATGCACAAACAGTAATTTCTCCGCATTGCAAGGTGCAATTCTGAAATTTTTTGCTTTTTCCTGCTCCTCTTAGCATGATAAAGAAGATTCAAAGAGAGTGAGATGCCAGCTCCTTTCATTCAGTCAGTAGCTTCAAACATTTCTGGTATATGAATAACATGATGTTTTTCAATGGCAAAAATCAATGAATATTGTAAATGCACAAACAGTAATTTCTCCGCATTGCAAGGTGCAAGTCTGAAATTTTTTGCTTTTTCCTGCTCCTCTTAGCATGATAAAGAAGATTCAAAGAGAGTGAGATGCCAGCTACTTTCATTCAGTCAGTAGCTTCAATCATTTCTGGACGTTTTTCAATGGTAAAAATCAATGAATATTGTAAATGCACAAACAGTAATTTCTCCACATTGCAAGGTGCAATTCTGAAATTTTTTGCTTTTTCCTGCTCCTCTTAGCATGATAAAGAAGATTCAAAGAGAGTGAGATGCCAGCTCCTTTCATTCAGTCAGTAGCTTCAAACATTTCTGGTATATGAATAACATGATGTTTTTCAATGGCAAAAATCAATGAATATTGTAAATGCACAAACAGTAATTTCTCCGCATTGCAAGGTGCAATTCTGAAATTTTTTGCTTTTTCCTGCTCCTCTTAGCATGATAAAGAAGATTCAAAGAGAGTGAGATGCCAGCTCCTTTCATTCAGTCAGTAGCTTCAATCATTTCTGGATGTTTTTCAATGGCAAAAATCAATGAATATTGTAAATGCACAAACTGTAATTTCTCCGCATTGCAAGGTGCAATTCTGAAATTTTTTGCTTTTTCCTGCTCCTCTTAGCATGATAAAGAAGATTCAAAGAGAGTGAGATGCCAGCTCCTTTCATTCAGTCAGTAGCTTCAATCATTTCTGGACGTTTTTCAATGGCAAAAATCAATGAATATTGTAAATGCACAAACAGTAATTTCTCCGCATTGCAAGGTGCAATTCTGAAATTTTTTGCTTTTTCCTGCTCCTCTTAGCATGATAAAGAAGATTCAAAGAGAGTGAGATGCCAGCTCCTTTCATTCAGTCAGTACCTTCAATCATTTCTGGACGTTTTTCAATGGCAAAAATCAATGAATATTGTAAATGCACAAACAGTAATTTTTCCGCATTGCAAGGTGCAATTCTGAAATTTTTTGCTTTTTCCCGCTCCTCTTAGCATGATAAAGAAGATTCAAAGAGAGTGAGGTGCCAGCTCCTTTCATTCAGTCAGTAGCTTCAAACATTTCTGGTATATGAATAACATGGTTTTCAATGGCAAAAATCAATGAATATTGTAAATGCACAAACAGTAATTTCTCCGCATTGCAAGGTGCAATTCTGAAATTTTTTGCTTTTTCCTGCTCCTCTTAGCATGATAAAGAAGATTCAAAGAGAGTGAGATGCCAGCTCCTTTCATTCAGTCAGTAGCTTCAATCATTTCTGGACGTTTTTCAATGGCAAAAATCAATGAATATTGTAAATGCACAAACAGTAATTTCTCCGCATTGCAAGGTGCAATTCTGAAATTTTTTGCTTTTTCCTGCTCCTCTTAGCATGATAAAGAAGATTCAAAGAGAGTGAGATGCCAGCTCCTTTCATTCAGTCAGTAGCTTCAAACATTTCTGGTATATGAATAACATGATGTTTTTCAATGGCAAAAATCAATGAATATTGTAAATGCACAAACAGTAATTTCTCCGCATTGCAAGGTGCAAGTCTGAAATTTTTTGCTTTTTCCTGCTCCTCTTAGCATGATAAAGAAGATTCAAAGAGAGTGAGATGCCAGCTACTTTCATTCAGTCAGTAGCTTCAATCATTTCTGGACGTTTTTCAATGGTAAAAATCAATGAATATTGTAAATGCACAAACAGTAATTTCTCCACATTGCAAGGTGCAATTCTAAAATTTTTTGCTTTTTCCTGCTCCTCTTAGCATGATAAAGAAGATTCAAAGAGAGTGAGATGCCAGCTCCTTTCATTCAGTCAGTAGCTTCAAACATTTCTGGTATATGAATAACATGATGTTTTTCAATGGCAAAAATCAATGAATATTGTAAATGCACAAACAGTAATTTCTCCGCATTGCAAGGTGCAATTCTGAAATTTTTTGCTTTTTCCTGCTCCTCTTAGCATGATTCAAAGAGAGTGAGATGCCAGCTCCTTTCATTCAGTCAGTAGCTTCCATCATTTCTGGACATTTTTCAATGGCAAAAATCAATGAATATTGTAAATGCACAAACAGTAATTTCTCCGCATTGCAAGGTGCAATTCTGAAATTTTTTGCTTTTTCCTGCTCCTCTTAGCATGATAAAGAAGATTCAAAGAGAGTGAGATGTCAGCTCCTTTCATTCAGTCAGTAGCTTCAAACATTTCTGGTATATGAATAACATGATGTTTTTCAATGGCAAAAATCAATGAATATTGTAAATGCACAAACAGTAATTTCTCCGCATTGCAAGGTGCAATTCTGAAATTTTTTGCTTTTTCCTGCTCCTCTTAGCATGATAAAGAAGATTCAAAGAGAGTGAGATGCCAGCTCCTTTCATTCAGTCAGTAGCTTCAAACATTTCTGGTATATGAATAACATGATGTTTTTCAATGGCAAAAATCAATGAATATTGTAAATGCACAAATAGTAATTTCTCCGCATTGCAAGGTGCAAGTCTGAAATTTTTTGCTTTTTCCTGCTCCTCTTAGCATGATAAAGAAGATTCAAAGAGAGTGAGATGCCAGCTACTTTCATTCAGTCAGTAGCTTCAATCATTTCTGGACGTTTTTCAATGGTAAAAATCAATGAATATTGTAAATGCACAAACAGTAATTTCTCCACATTGCAAGGTGCAATTCTGAAATTTTTTGCTTTTTCCTGCTCCTCTTAGCATGATAAAGAAGATTCAAAGAGATTGAGATGCCAGCTCCTTTCATTCAGTCAGTAGCTTCAAGCATTTCTTGTATATGAATAACATGATGTTTTTCAATGGCAAAAATCAATGAATATTGTAAATGCACAAACAGTAATTTCTCCGCATTGCAAGGTGCAATTCTGAAATTTTTTGCTTTTTCCTGCTCCTCTTAGCATGATAAAGAAGATTCAAAGAGAGTGAGATGCCAGCTCCTTTCACTCAGTCAGTAGCTTCAAACATTTCTGGTATATGAATAACATGATGTTTTTCAATGGCAAAAATCAATGAATATTGTAAATGCACAAACAGTAATTTCTCCGCATTGCAAGGTGCAAGTCTGAAATTTTTTGCTTTTTCCTGCTCCTCTTAGCATGATAAAGAAAATTCAAAGAGAGTGAGATGCCAGCTACTTTCATTCAGTCAGTAGCTTCAATCATTTCTGGACGTTTTTCAATGGTAAAAATCAATGAATATTGTAAATGCACAAACAGTAATTTCTCCACATTGCAAGGTGCAATTCTGAAATTTTTTGCTTTTTCCTGCTCCTCTTAGCATGAAAAAGAAGATTCAAAGAGAGTGAGATGCCAGCTCCTTTCATTCAGTCAGTAGCTTCAAACATTTCTGGTATGTAAATAACATGATGTTTTTCAATGGCAAAAATCAATGAATATTGTAAATGCACAAACAGTAATTTCTCCGCATTGCAAGGTGCAATTCTGAAATTTTTTGCTTTTTCCTGTTCCTCTTAGCATGATAAAGAAGATTCAAAGAGAGTGAGATGCCAGCTCCTTTCATTCAGTCAGTAGCTTCAATCATTTCTGGACGTTTCTCAATGGCAAAAATTAATGAATATTGTAAATGCACAAACTGTAATTTCTCCGCATTGCAAGGTGCAATTCTGAAATTTTTTGCTTTTTCCTGCTCCTCTTAGCATGATAAAGAAGATTCAAAGAGAGTGAGATGCCAGCTCCTTTCATTCAGTCAGTAGCTTCAATCATTTCTGGACGTTTTTCAATGGCAAAAATCAATGAATATTGTAAATGCACAAACAGTAATTTCTCCGCATTGCAAGGTGCAATTCTGAAATTTTTTGCTTTTTCCTGCTCCTCTTAGCATGATAAAGAAGATTCAAAGAGAGTGAGATGCCAGCTCCTTTCATTCAGTCAGTACCTTCAATCATTTCTGGACGTTTTTCAATGGCAAAAATCAATGAATATTGTAAATGCACAAACAGTAATTTCTCCGCATTGCAAGGTGCAATTCTGAAATTTTTTGCTTTTTCCCGCTCCTCTTAGCATGATAAAGAAGATTCAAAGAGAGTGAGGTGCCAGCTCCTTTCATTCAGTCAGTAGCTTCAAACATTTCTGGTATATGAATTACATGTTTTTCAATGGCAAAAATCAATGAATATTGTAAATGCACAAACAGTAATTTCTCCGCATTGCAAGGTGCAATTCTGAAATTTTTTGCTTTTTCCTGCTCCTCTTAGCATGATAAAGAAGATTCAAAGAGAGTGAGATGCCAGCTCCTTTCATTCAGTCAGTAGCTTCAATCATTTCTGGACGTTTTTCAATGGCAAAAATCAATGAATATTGTAAATGCACAAACAGTAATTTCTCCGCATTGCAAGGTGCAATTCTGAAATTTTTTGCTTTTTCCTGCTCCTCTTAGCATGATAAAGAAGATTCAAAGAGAGTGAGATGCCAGCTCCTTTCATTCAGTCAGTAGCTTCAATCATTTCTGGACGTTTTTCAATGGCAAAAATCAATGAATATTGTAAATGCACAAAAAGTAATTTCTCCGCATTGCAAGGTGCAATTCTGAAATTTTTTGCTTTTTCCTGCTCCTCTTAGCATGATAAAGAAGATTCAAAGAGAGTGAGATGCCAGCTCCTTTCATTCAGTCAGTAGCTTCAAACATTTCTGGTATATGAATAACATGATGTTTTTCAATGGCAAAAATCAATGAATATTGTAAATGCACAAACAGTAATTTCTCCGCATTGCAAGGTGCAAGTCTGAAATTTTTTGCTTTTTCCTGCTCCTCTTAGCATGATAAAAAAGATTCAAAGAGAGTGAGATGGCAGCTACTTTCATTCAGTCAGTAGCTTCAATCATTTCTGGACGTTTTTCAATGGTAAAAATCAATGAATATTGTAAATGCACAAACAGTAATTTCTCCACATTGCAAGGTGCAATTCTGAAATTTTTTGCTTTTTCCTGCTCCTCTTAGCATGATAAAGAAGATTCAAAGAGAGTGAGATGCCAGCTCCTTTCCTTCAGTCAGTAGCTTCAATCATTTCTGGTATATGAATAACATGATGTTTTTCAATGGCAAAAATCAATGAATTTTGTAAATGCACAAACAGTAATTTCTCCGCATTGCAAGGCGCAATTCTGAAATTTTTTGCTTTTTCCTGCTCCTCTTAGCATGATAAAGAAGATTCAAAGAGAGTGAGATGCCAGCTCCTTTCATTCAGTCAGTAGCTTCAATCATTTCTGGACATTTTTCAATGGCAAAAATCAATGAATATTGTAAATGCACAAACAGTAATTTCTCCGCATTGCAAGGTGCAATTCTGAAATTTTTTGCTTTTTCCTGCTCCTCTTAGCATGATAAAGAAGATTCAAAGAGAGTGAGATGCCAGCTCCTTTCATTCAGTCAGTAGCTTCAATCATTTCTGGACGTTTTTCAATGGCAAAAATCAATGAATATTGTAAATGCACAAACAGTAATTTCTCCGCATTGCAAGGTGCAATTCTGAAATTTTTTGCTTTTTCCTGCTCCTCTTAGCATGATAAAGAAGATTCAAAGAGAGTGAGGTGCCAGCTCCTTTCATTCAGTCAGGAGCTTCAAACATTTCTGGTATATGAATAACATGTTTTTCAATGGCAAAAATCAATGAATATTGTAAATGCACAAACAGTAATTTCTCCGCATTGCAAGGTGCAATTCTGAAATTTTTTGCTTTTTCCTGCTCCTCTTAGCATGATAAAGAAGATTCAACGAGAGTGAGATGCCAGCTCCTTTCATTCAGTCAGTAGCTTCAATCATTTCTGGACGTTTTTCAATGGCAAAAATCAATGAATATTGTAAATGCACAAACTGTAATTTCTCCGCATTGCAAGGTGCAATTCTGAAATTTTTTGCTTTTTCCTGCTCCTCTTAGCATGATAAAGAAGATTCAAAGAGAGTGAGATGCCAGCTCCTTTCATTCAGTCAGTAGCTTCAATCATTTCTGGACGTTTTTCAATGGCAAAAATCAACGAATATTGTAAATGCACAAACAGTAATTTCTCCGCATTGCAAGGTGCAATTCTGAAATTTTTTGCTTTTTCCTGCTCCTCTTAGCATGATAAAGAAGATTCAAAGAGAGTGAGATGCCAGCTCCTTTCATTCAGTCAGTAGCTTCAATCATTTCTGGACGTTTTTCAATGGCAAAAATCAATGAATATTGTAAATGCACAAACTGTAATTTCTCCGCATTGCAAGGTGCAATTCTGAAATTTTTTGCTTTTTCCTGCTCCTCTTAGCATGATAAAGAAGATTCAAAGAGAGTGAGATGCCAGCTCCATTCATTGAGTCAGTAGCTTCAATCATTTCTGGACGTTTTTCAATGGCAAAAATCAATGAATATTGTAAATGCACAAACAGTAATTTCTCCGCATTGCAAGGTGCAATTCTGAAATTTTTTGCTTTTTCCTGCTCCTCTTAGAATGATAAAGAAGATTCAAAGAGAGTGAGATGCCAGCTCCTTTCATTCAGTCAGTACCTTCAATCATTTCTGGACGTTTTTCAATGGCAAAAATCAATGAATATTGTAAATGCACAAACAGTAATTTCTCCGCATTGCAAGGTGCAATTCTGAAATTTTTTGCTTTTTCCTGCTCCTCTTAGCATGATAAAGAAGATTCAAAGAGAGTGAGATGCCAGTTCCTTTCATTCAGTCAGTAGCTTCAAACATTTCTGGTATATGAATAACATGATGTTTTTCAATGGCAAAAATCAATGAATATTGTAAATGCACAAACAGTAATTTCTCCGCATTGCAAGGTGCAAGTCTGAAATTTTTTGCTTTTTCCTGCTCCTCTTAGCATGATAAAGAAGATTCAAAGAGAGTGAGATGCCAGCTCCTTTCATTCAGTCAGTAGCTTCAAACATTTCTGGTATATGAATAACATGATGTTTTTCAATGGCAAAAATCAATGAATATTGTAAATGCACAAACAGTAATTTCTCCGCATTGCAAGGTGCAAGTCTGAAATTTTTTGCTTTTTCCTGCTCCTCTTAGCATGATAAAGAAGATTCAAAGAGAGTGAGATGCCAGCTACTTTCATTCAGTCAGTAGCTTCAATCATTTCTGGACGTTTTTCAATGGTAAAAATCAATGAATATTGTAAATGCACAAACAGTAATTTCTCCACATTGCAAGGTGCAATTCTGAAATTTTTTGCTTTATCCTGCTCCTCTTAGCATGATAAAGAAGATTCAAAGAGATTGAGATGCCAGCTCCTTTCATTCAGTCAGTAGCTTCAAACATTTCTGGTATATGAATAACATGATGTTTTTCAATGGCAAAAATCAATGAATATTGTAAATGCACAAACAGTAATTTCTCCGCATTGCAAGGTGCAATTCTGAAATTTTTTGCTTTTTCCTGCTCCTCTTAGCATGATACAGAAGATTCAAAGAGAGTGAGATGCCAGCTCCTTTCATTCAGTCAGTAGCTTCAAACATTTCTGGTATATGAATAACATGATGTTTTTCAATGGCAAAAATCAATGAATATTGTAAATGCACAAACAGTAATTTCTCCGCATTGCAAGGTGCAAGTCTGAAATTTTTTGCTTTTTCCTGCTCCTCTTAGCATGATAAAGAAGATTCAAAGAGAGTGAGATGCCAGCTACTTTCATTCAGTCAGTAGCTACAATCATTTCTGGACGTTTTTCAATGGTAAAAATCAATGAATATTGTAAATGCACAAACAGTAATTTCTCCACATTGCAAGGTGCAATTCTGAAATTTTTTGCTTTTTCCTGCTCCTCTTAGCATGATAAAGAAGATTCAAAGAGAGTGAGATGCCAGCTCCTTTCATTCAGTCAGTAGCTTCAAACATTTCTGGTATATGAATAACATGATGTTTTTCAATGGCAAAAATCAATGAATATTGTAAATGCACAAACAGTAATTTCTCCGCATTGCAAGGTGCAATTCTGAAATTTTTAGCTTTTTCCTGCTCCTCTTAGCATGATAAAGAAGATTCAAAGAGAGTGAGATGCCAGCTCCTTTCATTCAGTCAGTAGCTTCAATCATTTCTGGATGTTTTTCAATGGCAAAAATCAATGAATATTGTAAATGCACAAACTGTAATTTCTCCGCATTGCAAGGTGCAATTCTGAAATTTTTTGCTTTTTCCTGCTCCTCTTAGCATGATAAAGAAGATTCAAAGAGAGTGAGATGCCAGCTCCTTTCATTCAGTGAGTAGCTTCAATCATTTCTGGACGTTTTTCAATGGCAAAAATCAATGAATATTGTAAATGCACAAACAGTAATTTCTCCGCATTGCAAGGTGCAATTCTGAAATTTTTTGCTTTTTCCTGCTCCTCTTAGCATGATAAAGAAGATTCAAAGAGAGTGAGATGCCAGCTCCTTTCATTCAGTCAGTACCTTCAATCATTTCTGGACGTTTTTCAATGGCAAAAATCAATGAATATTGTAAATGCACAAACAGTAATTTTTCCGCATTGCAAGGTGCAATTCTGAAATTTTTTGCTTTTTCCCGCTCCTCTTAGCATGATAAAGAAGATTCAAAGAGAGTGAGGTGCCAGCTCCTTTCATTCAGTCAGTAGCTTCAAACATTTCTGGTATATGAATAACATGGTTTTCAATGGCAAAAATCAATGAATATTGTAAATGCACAAACAGTAATTTCTCCGCATTGCAAGGTGCAATTCTGAAATTTTTTGCTTTTTCCTGCTCCTCTTAGCATGATAAAGAAGATTCAAAGAGAGTGAGATGCCAGCTCCTTTCATTCAGTCAGTAGCTTCAATCATTTCTGGACGTTTTTCAATGGCAAAAATCAATGAATATTGTAAATGCACAAACAGTAATTTCTCCGCATTGCAAGGTGCAATTCTGAAATTTTTTGCTTTTTCCTGCTCCTCTTAGCATGATAAAGAAGATTCAAAGAGAGTGAGATGCCAGCTCCTTTCATTCAGTCAGTAGCTTCAATCATTTCTGGACGTTTTTCAATGGCAAAAATCAATGAATATTGTAAATGCACAAACAGTAATTTCTCCGCATTGCAAGGTGCAATTCTGAAATTTTTTGCTTTTTCCTGCTCCTCTTAGCATGATAAAGAAGATTCAAAGAGAGTGAGATGCCAGCTCCTTTCATTCAGTCAGTAGCTTCAAACATTTCTGGTATATGAATAACATGATGTTTTTCAATGGCAAAAATCAATGAATATTGTAAATGCACAAACAGTAATTTCTCCGCATTGCAAGGTGCAAGTCTGAAATTTTTTGCTTTTTCCTGCTCCTCTTAGCATGATAAAGAAGATTCAAAGAGAGTGAGATGCCAGCTACTTTCATTCAGTCAGTAGCTTCAATCATTTCTGGACGTTTTTCAATGGTAAAAATCAATGAATATTGTAAATGCACAAACAGTAATTTCTCCACATTGCAAGGTGCAATTCTAAAATTTTTTGCTTTTTCCTGCTCCTCTTAGCATGATAAAGAAGATTCAAAGAGAGTGAGATGCCAGCTCCTTTCATTCAGTCAGTAGCTTCAAACATTTCTGGTATATGAATAACATGATGTTTTTCAATGGCAAAAATCAATGAATATTGTAAATGCACAAACAGTAATTTCTCCGCATTGCAAGGTGCAATTCTGAAATTTTTTGCTTTTTCCTGCTCCTCTTAGCATGATTCAAAGAGAGTGAGATGCCAGCTCCTTTCATTCAGTCAGTAGCTTCCATCATTTCTGGACATTTTTCAATGGCAAAAATCAATGAATATTGTAAATGCACAAACAGTAATTTCTCCGCATTGCAAGGTGCAATTCTGAAATTTTTTGCTTTTTCCTGCTCCTCTTAGCATGATAAAGAAGATTCAAAGAGAGTGAGATGTCAGCTCCTTTCATTCAGTCAGTAGCTTCAAACATTTCTGGTATATGAATAACATGATGTTTTTCAATGGCAAAAATCAATGAATATTGTAAATGCACAAACAGTAATTTCTCCGCATTGCAAGGTGCAATTCTGAAATTTTTTGCTTTTTCCTGTTCCTCTTAGCATGATAAAGAAGATTCAAAGAGAGTGAGATGCCAGCTCCTTTCATTCAGTCAGTAGCTTCAAACATTTCTGGTATATGAATAACATGATGTTTTTCAATGGCAAAAATCAATGAATATTGTAAATGCACAAATAGTAATTTCTCCGCATTGCAAGGTGCAAGTCTGAAATTTTTTGCTTTTTCCTGCTCCTCTTAGCATGATAAAGAAGATTCAAAGAGAGTGAGATGCCAGCTACTTTCATTCAGTCAGTAGCTTCAATCATTTCTGGACGTTTTTCAATGGTAAAAATCAATGAATATTGTAAATGCACAAACAGTAATTTCTCCACATTGCAAGGTGCAAATCTGAAATTTTTTGCTTTTTCCTGCTCCTCTTAGCATGATAAAGAAGATTCAAAGAGATTGAGATGCCAGCTCCTTTCATTCAGTCAGTAGCTTCAAACATTTCTTGTATATGAATAACATGATGTTTTTCAATGGCAAAAATCAATGAATATTGTAAATGCACAAACAGTAATTTCTCCGCATTGCAAGGTGCAATTCTGAAATTTTTTGCTTTTTCCTGCTCCTCTTAGCATGATAAAGAAGATTCAAAGAGAGTGAGATGCCAGCTCCTTTCACTCAGTCAGTAGCTTCAAACATTTCTGGTATATGAATAACATGATGTTTTTCAATGGCAAAAATCAATGAATATTGTAAATGCACAAACAGTAATTTCTCCGCATTGCAAGGTGCAAGTCTGAAATTTTTTGCTTTTTCCTGCTCCTCTTAGCATGATAAAGAAAATTCAAAGAGAGTGAGATGCCAGCTACTTTCATTCAGTCAGTAGCTTCAATCATTTCTGGACGTTTTTCAATGGTAAAATTCAATGAATATTGTAAATGCACAAACAGTAATTTCTCCACATTGCAAGGTGCAATTCTGAAATTTTTTGCTTTTTCCTGCTCCTCTTAGCATGATAAAGAAGATTCAAAGAGAGTGAGATGCCAGCTCCTTTCATTCAGTCAGTAGCTTCAAACATTTCTGGTATATAAATAACATGATGTTTTTCAATGGCAAAAATCAATGAATATTGTAAATGCACAAACAGTAATTTCTCCGCATTGCAAGGTGCAATTCTGAAATTTTTTGCTTTTTCCTGTTCCTCTTAGCATGATAAAGAAGATTCAAAGAGAGTGAGATGCCAGCTCCTTTCATTCAGTCAGTAGCTTCAATCATTTCTGGACGTTTCTCAATGGCAAAAATCAATGAATATTGTAAATGCACAAACTGTAATTTCTCCGCATTGCAAGGTGCAATTCTGAAATTTTTTGCTTTTTCCTGCTCCTCTTAGCATGATAAAGAAGATTCAAAGAGAGTGAGATGCCAGCTCCTTTCATTCAGTCAGTAGCTTCAATCATTTCTGGACGTTTTTCAATGGCAAAAATCAATGAATATTGTAAATGCACAAACAGTAATTTCTCCGCATTGCAAGGTGCAATTCTGAAATTTTTTGCTTTTTCCTGCTCCTCTTAGCATGATAAAGAAGATTCAAAGAGAGTGAGATGCCAGCTCCTTTCATTCAGTCAGTACCTTCAATCATTTCTGGACGTTTTTCAATGGCAAAAATCAATGAATATTGTAAATGCAGAAACAGTAATTTCTCCGCATTGCAAGGTGCAATTCTGAAATTTTTTGCTTTTTCCCGCTCCTCTTAGCATGATAAAGAAGATTCAAAGAGAGTGAGGTGCCAGCTCCTTTCATTCAGTCAGTAGCTTCAAACATTTCTGGTATATGAATTACATGTTTTTCAATGGCAAAAATCAATGAATATTGTAAATGCACAAACAGTAATTTCTCCGCATTGCAAGGTGCAATTCTGAAATTTTTTGCTTTTTCCTGCTCCTCTTAGCATGATAAAGAAGATTCAAAGAGAGTGAGATGCCAGCTCCTTTCATTCAGTCAGTAGCTTCAATCATTTCTGGACGTTTTTCAATGGCAAAAATCAATGAATATTGTAAATGCACAAACAGTAATTTCTCCGCATTGCAAGGTGCAATTCTGAAATTTTTTGCTTTTTCCTGCTTCTCTTAGCATGATAAAGAAGATTCAAAGAGAGTGAGATGCCAGCTCCTTTCATTCAGTCAGTAGCTTCAATCATTTCTGGACGTTTTTCAATGGCAAAAATCAATGAATATTGTAAATGCACAAAAAGTAATTTCTCCGCATTGCAAGGTGCAATTCTGAAATTTTTTGCTTTTTCCTGCTCCTCTTAGCATGATAAAGAAGATTCAAAGAGAGTGAGATGCCAGCTCCTTTCATTCAGTCAGTAGCTTCAAACATTTCTGGTATATGAATAACATGATGTTTTTCAATGGCAAAAATCAATGAATATTGTAAATGCACAAACAGTAATTTCTCCGCATTGCAAGGTGCAAGTCTGAAATTTTTTGCTTTTTCCTGCTCCTCTTAGCATGATAAAAAAGATTCAAAGAGAGTGAGATGGCAGCTACTTTCATTCAGTCAGTAGCTTCAATCATTTCTGGACGTTTTTCAATGGTAAAAATCAATGAATATTGTAAATGCACAAACAGTAATTTCTCCACATTGCAAGGTGCAATTCTGAAATTTTTTGCTTTTTCCTGCTCCTCTTAGCATGATAAAGAAGATTCAAAGAGAGTGAGATGCCAGCTCCTTTCATTCAGTCAGTAGCTTCAAACATTTCTGGTATATGAATAACATGATGTTTTTCAATGGCAAAAATCAATGAATATTGTAAATGCACAAACAGTAATTTCTCCGCATTGCAAGGTGCAATTCTGAAATTTCTTGCTTTTTCCTGCTCCTCTTAGCATGATAAAGAAGATTCAAAGAGAGTGAGATGCCAGCTCCTTTCATTCAGTCAGTAGCTTCAATCATTTCTGGTATATGAATAACATGATGTTTTTCAATGGCAAAAATCAATGAATATTGTAAATGCACAAACAGTAATTTCTCCGCATTGCAAGGTGCAATTCTGAAATTTTTTGCTTTTTCCTGCTCCTCTTAGCATGATAAAGAAGATTCAAAGAGAGTGAGATGCCAGCTCCTTTCATTCAGTCAGTAGCTTCAATCATTTCTGGACTTTTTTCAACGGCAAAAATCAATGAATATTGTAAATGCACAAACAGTAATTTCTCCGCATTGCAAGGTGCAATTCTGAAATTTTTTGCTTTTTCCTGCTCCTCTTAGCATGATAAAGAAGATTCAAAGAGAGTGAGATGCCAGCTCCTTTCATTCAGTCAGTAGCTTCAATCATTTCTGGACGTTTTTCAATGGCAAAAATCAATGTATATTGTAAATGCACAAACAGTAATTTCTCCGCATTGCAAGGTGCAATTCTGAAATTTTTTGCTTTTTCCTGCTCCTCTTAGCATGATAAAGAAGATTCAAAGAGAGTGAGATGCCAGCTCCTTTCATTCAGTCAGTAGCTTCAATCATTTCTGGACGTTTTTCAATGGCAAAAATCAATGAATATTGTAAATGCACAAACAGTAATTTCTCCGCATTGCAAGGTGCAATTCTGAAATTTTTTGCTTTTTCCTGCTCCTCTTAGCATGATAAAGAAGATTCAAAGAGAGTGAGATGCCAGCTCCTTTCATTCAGTCAGTAGCTTCAAACATTTCTGGTATATGAATAACATGATGTTTTTCAATGGCAAAAATCAATGAATTTTGTAAATGCACAAACAGCAATTTCTCCGCATTGCAAGGTGCAATTCTGAAATTTTTTGCTTTTTCCTGCTCTTCTTAGCATGATA
Organism: Phyllobates terribilis; assembly: GCF_046119375.1. Classification (NCBI taxonomy): domain Eukaryota; kingdom Metazoa; phylum Chordata; class Amphibia; order Anura; family Dendrobatidae; genus Phyllobates; species Phyllobates terribilis. The sequence goes on along the minus strand of NW_027365115.1, from coordinate 21,275 downwards.
AAGAAGATTCAAAGAGAGTGAGATGCCAGCTCCTTTCATTCAGTCAGTAGCTTCAATCATTTCTGGACGTTTTTCAATGGCAAAAATCAATGAATATTGTAAATGCACAAACAGTAATTTCTCCGCATTGCGAGGTGCAATTCTGAAATTTTTTGCTTTTTCCTGCTCCTCTTAGCATGATAAAGAAGATTCAAAGAGAGTGAGATGCCAGCTCCTTTCATTCAGTCAGTAGCTTCAATCATTTCTGGTATGTGAATAACATGATGTTTTTCAATGGCAAAAATCAATGAATATTGTAAATGCACAAACAGTAATTTCTCCGCATTGCAAGGTGCAATTCTGAAATGTTTTGCTTTTTCCTGCTCCTCTTAGCATGATAAAGAAGATTCAAAGAGAGTGAGATGCCAGCTCCTTTCATTCAGTCAGTAGCTTCAATCATTTCTGGTATATGAATAACATGATGTTTTTCAATGGCAAAAATCAATGAATATTGTAAATGCACAAACAGTAATTTATTCGCATTGCAAGGTGCAATTCTGAAATTTTTTGGTTTTTCCTGCTCCTCTTAGCATGATAAAGAAGATTCAAAGAGAGTGAGATGCCAGCTCCTTTCATTCAGTCAGTAGCTTCAAACATTTCTGGTATATGAATAACATGATGTTTTTCAATGGCAAAAATCAATGAATATTGTAAATGCACAAACAGTAATTTCTCCGCATTGCAAGGTGCAATTCTGAAATTTTTTGCCTTTTCTTGCTATTCTTAGCATGATAAAGAAGATTCAAAGAGAGTGAGATGCCAGCTCCTTTCATTCAGTCAGTAGCTTCAATCATTTCTGGACGTTTTTCAATGGCAAAAATCAATGAATATTGTAAATGCACAAACAGTAATTTCTCCGCATTGCAAGGTGCAATTCTGAAATTTTTTGCTTTTTCCTGCTCCTCTTAGCATGATAAAGAAGATTCAAAGAGAGTGAGATTCCAGCTCCTTTCATTCAGTCAGTAGCTTCAAACATTTCTGGTATATGAATAACATGATGTTTTTCAATGGCAAAAATCAATGAATATTGTAAATGCACAAACAGTAATTTCTCCGCATTGCAAGGTGCAATTCTGAAATTTTTTGCTTTTTCCTGCTCCTCTTAGCATGATAAAGAAGATTCAAAGAGAGTGAGATGCCAGCTCCTTTCATTCAGTCAGTAGCTTCAATCATTTCTGGTATATGAATAACATGATGTTTTTCAATGGCAAAAATCAATGAATATTGTAAATGCACAAACAGTAATTTCTCCGCATTGCAAGGTGCAATTCTGAATTTTTTTGCTTTTTCCTGCTCCTCTTAGCATGATAAAGAAGATTCAAAGAGAGTGAGATGCCAGCTCCTTTCATTCAGTCAGTAGCTTCAATCATTTCTGGACGTTTTTCAATGGCAAAAATCAATGAATATTGTAAATGCACAAACAGTAATTTCTCCGCATTGCAAGGTGCAATTCTGAAATTTTTTGCTTTTTCCTGCTCCTCTTAGCATGATAAAGAAGATTCAAAGAGAGTGAGATGCCAGCTCCTTTCATTCAGTCAGTAGCTTCAATCATTTCTGGACGTTTTTCAATGGCAAAAATCAATGAATATTGTAAATGCACAAACAGTAATTTCTCCGCATTGCAAGGTGCAATTCTGAAATTTTTTGCTTTTTCCTGCTCCTCTTAGCATGATAAAGAAGATTCAAAGAGAGTGAGATGCCAGCTCCTTTCATTCAGTCGGTAGGTTCAATCATTTCTGGACGTTTTTCAATGGCAAAAATCAATGAATATTGTAAATGCACAAACAGTAATTTCTCCGCATTGCAAGGTGCAATTCTGAAATTTTTTGCTTTTTCCTGCTCCTCTTAGCATGATAAAGAAGATTCAAAGAGAGTGAGATGCCAGCTCCTTTCATTCAGTCAGTAGCTTCAATCATTTCTGGACGTTTTTCAATGGCAAAAATCAATGAATATTGTAAATGCACAAACAGTAATTTCTCCGCATTGCAAGGTGCAATTCTGAAATTTTTTGCTTTTTCCTGCTCCTCTTAGCATGATAAAGAAGATTCAAAGAGAGTGAGATGCCAGCTCCTTTCATTCAGTCAGTAGCTTCAATCATTTCTGGACGTTTTTCAATGGCAAAAATCAATGTATATTGTAAATGCACAAACAGTAATTTCTCCGCATTGCAAGGTGCAATTCTGAAATTTTTTGCTTTTTCCTGCTCCTCTTAGCATGATAAAGAAGATTCAAAGAGAGTGAGATGCCAGCTCCTTTCATTCAGTCAGTAGCTTCAATCATTTCTGGACGTTTTTCAATGGCAAAAATCAATGTATATTGTAAATGCACAAACAGTAATTTCTTCGCATTGCAAGGTGCAATTCTGAAATTTTTTGCTTTTTCCTGCTCCTCTTAGCATGATAAAGAAGATTCAAAGAGAGTGAGATGCCAGCTCCTTTCATTCAGTCAGTAGCTTCAATCATTTCTGGACGTTTTTCAATGGCAAAAATCAATGAATATTGTAAATGCACAAACAGTAATTTCTCCGCATTGCAAGGTGCAATTCTGAAATTTTTTGCTTTTTCCTGCTCCTCTTAGCATGATAAAGAAGATTCAAAGAGAGTGAGATGCCAGCTCCTTTCATTCAGTCAGTAGCTTCAAACATTTCTGGTATATGAATAACATGATGTTTTTCAATGGCAAAAATCAATGAATTTTGTAAATGCACAAACAGCAATTTCTCCGCATTGCAAGGTGCAATTCTGAAATTTTTTGCTTTTTCCTGCTCCTCTTAGCATGATAAAGAAGATTCAAAGAGAGTGAGATGCCAGCTCCTTTCATTCAGTCAGTAGCTTCAATCATTTCTGGACGTTTTTCAATGGCAAAAATCAATGAATATTGTAAATGCACAAACAGTAATTTCTCCGCATTGCGAGGTGCAATTCTGAAATTTTTTGCTTTTTCCTGCTCCTCTTAGCATGATAAAGAAGATTCAAAAAGAGTGAGATGCCAGCTCCTTTCATTCAGTCAGTAGCTTCAATCATTTCTGGTATATGAATAACATGATGTTATTCAATGGCAAAAATCAATGAATATTGTAAATGCACAAACAGTAATTTCTCCGCATTGCGAGGTGCAATTCTGAAATTTTTTGCTTTTTCCTGCTCCTCTTAGCATGATAAAGAAGATTCAAAGAGAGTGAGATGCCAGCTCCTTTCATTCAGTCAGTAGCTTCAATCATTTCTGGTATGTGAATAACATGATGTTTTTCAATGGCAAAAATCAATGAATATTGTAAATGCACAAACAGTAATTTCTCCGCATTGCAAGGTGCAATTCTGAAATGTTTTGCTTTTTCCTGCTCCTCTTAGCATGATAAAGAAGATTCAAAGAGAGTGAGATGCCAGCTCCTTTCATTCAGTCAGTAGCTTCAATCATTTCTGGTATATGAATAACATGATGTTTTTCAATGGCAAAAATCAATGAATATTGTAAATGCACAAACAGTAATTTATTCGCATTGCAAGGTGCAATTCTGAAATTTTTTGGTTTTTCCTGCTCCTCTTAGCATGATAAAGAAGATTCAAGGAGAGTGAGATGCCAGCTCATTTCATTCAGTCAGTAGCTTCAAACATTTCTGGTATATCAATAACATGATGTTTTTCAATGGCAAAAATCAATGAATATTGTAAATGCACAAACAGTAATTTCTCCGCATTGCAAGGTGCAATTCTGAAATTTTTTGCCTTTTCTTGCTATTCTTAGCATGATAAAGAAGATTCAAAGAGAGTGAGATGCCAGCTCCTTTCATTCAGTCAGTAGCTTCAATCATTTCTGGACGTTTTTCAATGGCAAAAATCAATGAATATTGTAAATGCACAAACAGTAATTTCTCCGCATTGCAAGGTGCAATTCTGAAATTTTTTGCTTTTTCCTGCTCCTCTTAGCATGATAAAGAAGATTCAAAGAGAGTGAGATTCCAGCTCCTTTCATTCAGTCAGTAGCTTCAAACATTTCTGGTATATGAATAACATGATGTTTTTCAATGGCAAAAATCAATGAATATTGTAAATGCACAAACAGTAATTTCTCCGCATTGCAAGGTGCAATTCTGAAATTTTTTGCTTTTTCCTGCTCCTCTTAGCATGATAAAGAAGATTCAAAGAGAGTGAGATGCCAGCTCCTTTCATTCAGTCAGTAGCTTCAATCATTTCTGGTATATGAATAACATGATGTTTTTCAATGGCAAAAATCAATGAATATTGTAAATGCACAAACAGTAATTTCTCCGCATTGCAAGGTGCAATTCTGAATTTTTTTGCTTTTTCCTGCTCCTCTTAGCATGATAAAGAAGATTCAAAGAGAGTGAGATGCCAGCTCCTTTCATTCAGTCAGTAGCTTCAATCATTTCTGGACGTTTTTCAATGGCAAAAATCAATGAATATTGTAAATGCACAAACAGTAATTTCTCCGCATTGCAAGGTGCAATTCTGAAATTTTTTGCTTTTTCCTGCTCCTCTTAGCATGATAAAGAAGATTCAAAGAGAGTGAGATGCCAGCTCCTTTCATTCAGTCAGTAGCTTCAATCATTTCTGGACGTTTTTCAATGGCAAAAATCAATGAATATTGTAAATGCACAAACAGTAATTTCTCCGCATTGCAAGGTGCAATTCTGAAATTTTTTGCTTTTTCCTGCTCCTCTTAGCATGATAAAGAAGATTCAAAGAGAGTGAGATGCCAGCTCCTTTCATTCAGTCGGTAGGTTCAATCATTTCTGGACGTTTTTCAATGGCAAAAATCAATGAATATTGTAAATGCACAAACAGTAATTTCTCCGCATTGCAAGGTGCAATTCTGAAATTTTTTGCTTTTTCCTGCTCCTCTTAGCATGATAAAGAAGATTCAAAGAGAGTGAGATGCCAGCTCCTTTCATTCAGTCAGTAGCTTCAATCATTTCTGGACGTTTTTCAATGGCAAAAATCAATGAATATTGTAAATGCACAAACAGTAATTTCTCCGCATTGCAAGGTGCAATTCTGAAATTTTTTGCTTTTTCCTGCTCCTCTTAGCATGATAAAGAAGATTCAAAGAGAGTGAGATGCCAGCTCCTTTCATTCAGTCAGTAGCTTCAATCATTTCTGGACGTTTTTCAATGGCAAAAATCAATGTATATTGTAAATGCACAAACAGTAATTTCTCCGCATTGCAAGGTGCAATTCTGAAATTTTTTGCTTTTTCCTGCTCCTCTTAGCATGATAAAGAAGATTCAAAGAGAGTGAGATGCCAGCTCCTTTCATTCAGTCAGTAGCTTCAATCATTTCTGGACGTTTTTCAATGGCAAAAATCAATGTATATTGTAAATGCACAAACAGTAATTTCTCCGCATTGCAAGGTGCAATTCTGAAATTTTTTGCTTTTTCCTGCTCCTCTTAGCATGATAAAGAAGATTCAAAGAGAGTGAGATGCCAGCTCCTTTCATTCAGTCAGTAGCTTCAATCATTTCTGGACGTTTTTCAATGGCAAAAATCAATGAATATTGTAAATGCACAAACAGTAATTTCTCCGCATTGCAAGGTGCAATTCTGAAATTTTTTGCTTTTTCCTGCTCCTCTTAGCATGATAAAGAAGATTCAAAGAGAGTGAGATGCCAGCTCCTTTCATTCAGTCAGTAGCTTCAAACATTTCTGGTATATGAATAACATGATGTTTTTCAATGGCAAAAATCAATGAATTTTGTAAATGCACAAACAGAAATTTCTCCGCATTGCAAGGTGCAATTCTGAAATTTTTTGCTTTTTCCTGCTCCTCTTAGCATGATAAAGAAGATTCAAAGAGAGTGAGATGCCAGCTCCTTTCATTCAGTCAGTAGCTTCAATCATTTCTGGACGTTTTTCAATGGCAAAAATCAATGAATATTGTAAATGCACAAACAGTAATTTCTCCGCATTGCGAGGTGCAATTCTGAAATTTTTTGCTTTTTCCTGCTCCTCTTAGCATGATAAAGAAGATTCAAAGAGAGTGAGATGCCAGCTCCTTTCATTCAGTCAGTAGCTTCAATCATTTCTGGTATATGAATAACATGATGTTATTCAATGGCAAAAATCAATGAATATTGTAAATGCACAAACAGTAATTTCTCCGCATTGCAAGGTGCAATTCTGAAATTTTTTGCTTTTTCCTGCTCCTCTTAGCATGATAAAGAAGATTCAAAGAGAGTGAGATGCCAGCTCCTTTCATTCAGTCAGTAGCTTCAATCATTTCTGGTATATGAATAACATGATGTTTTTCAATGGCAAAAATCAATGAATATTGTAAATGCACAAACAGTAATTTATTCGCATTGCAAGGTGCAATTCTGAAATTTTTTGCTTTTTCCTGCTCCTTTTAGCATGATAAAGAAGATTCAAAGAGAGTGAGATGCCAGCTCCTTTCATTCAGTCAGTAGCTTCAAACATTTCTGGTATATGAATAACATGATGTTTTTCAATGGCAAAAATCAATGAATATTGTAAATGCACAAACAGTAATTTCTCCGCATTGCAAGGTGCAATTCTGAAATTTTTTGCCTTTTCCTGCTCCTCTTAGCATGATAAAGAAGATTCAAAGAGAGTGAGATGCCAGCTCCTTTCATTCAGTCAGTAGCTTCAATCATTTCTGGACGTTTTTCAATGGCAAAAATCAATGAATATTGTAAATGCACAAACAGTAATTTCTCCGCATTGCAAGGTGCAATTCTGAAATTTTTTGCTTTTTCCTGCTCCTCTTAGCATGATAAAGAAGATTCAAAGAGAGTGAGATGCCAGCTCCTTTCATTCAGTCAGTAGCTTCAAACATTTCTGGTATATGAATAACATGATGTTTTTCAATGGCAAAAATCAATGAATTTTGTAAATGCACAAACAGCAATTTCTCCGCATTGCAAGGTGCAATTCTGAAATTTTTTGCTTTTTCCTGCTCCTCTTAGCATGATAAAGAAGATTCAAAGAGAGTGAGATGCCAGCTCCTTTCATTCAGTCAGTAGCTTCAATCATTTCTGGACGTTTTTCAATGGCAAAAATCAATGAATATTGTAAATGCACAAACAGTAATTTCTCCGCATTGCGAGGTGCAATTCTGAAATTTTTTGCTTTTTCCTGCTCCTCTTAGCATGATAAAGAAGATTCAAAGAGAGTGAGATGCCAGCTCCTTTCATTCAGTCAGTAGCTTCAATCATTTCTGGTATATGAATAACATGATGTTTTTCAATGGCAAAAATCAATGAATATTGTAAATGCACAAACAGTAATTTCTCCGCATTGCAAGGTGCAATTCTGAAATTTTTTGCTTTTTCCTGCTCCTCTTAGCATGATAAAGAAGATTCAAAGAGAGTGAGATGCCAGCTCCTTTCATTCAGTCAGTAGCTTCAATCATTTCTGGTATATGAATAACATGATGTTTTTCAATGGCAAAAATCAATGAATATTGTAAATGCACAAACAGTAATTTATTCGCATTGCAAGGTGCAATTCTGAAATTTTTTGCTTTTTCCTGCTCCTTTTAGCATGATAAAGAAGATTCAAAGAGAGTGAGATGCCAGCTCCTTTCATTCAGTCAGTAGCTTCAAACATTTCTGGTATATGAATAACATGATGTTTTTCAATGGCAAAAATCAATGAATATTGTAAATGCACAAACAGTAATTTCTCCGCATTGCAAGGTGCAATTCTGAAATTTTTTGCCTTTTCCTGCTCCTCTTAGCATGATAAAGAAGATTCAAAGAGAGTGAGATGCCAGCTCCTTTCATTCAGTCAGTAGCTTCAATCATTTCTGGACGTTTTTCAATGGCAAAAATCAATGAATATTGTAAATGCACAAACAGTAATTTCTCCGCATTGCAAGGTGCAATTCTGAAATTTTTTGCTTTTTCCTGCTCCTCTTAGCATGATAAAGAAGATTCAAAGAGAGTGAGATGCCAGCTCCTTTCATTCAGTCAGTAGCTTCAAACATTTCTGGTATATGAATAACATGATGTTTTTCAATGGCAAAAATCAATGAATATTGTAAATGCACAAACAGTAATTTCTCCGCATTGCAAGGTGCAATTCTGAAATTTTTTGCTTTTTCCTGCTCCTCTTAGCATGATAAAGAAGATTCAAAGAGAGTGAGATGCCAGCTCCTTTCATTCAGTCAGTAGCTTCAATCATTTCTGGACGTTTTTCAATGGCAAAAATCAATGAATATTGTAAATGCACAAACAGTAATTTCTCCGCATTGCAAGGTGCAATTCTGAAATTTTTTGCTTTTTCCTGCTCCTCTTAGCATGATAAAGAAGATTCAAAGAGAGTGAGATGCCAGCTCCTTTCATTCAGTCAGTAGCTTCAATCATTTCTGGACGTTTTTCAATGGCAAAAATCAATGAATATTGTAAATGCACAAACAGTAATTTCTCCGCATTGCAAGGTGCAATTCTGAAATTTTTTGCTTTTTCCTGCTCCTCTTAGCATGATAAAGAAGATTCAAAGAGAGTGACATGCCAGCTCCTTTCATTCAGTCAGTAGCTTCAAACATTTCTGGTATATGAATAACATGATGTTTTTCAATGGCAAAAATCAATGAATATTGTAAATGCACAAACAGTAATTTCTCCGCATTGCAAGGAGCAATTCTGAAATTTTTTGCATTTTCCTGCTCCTCTTAGCATGATAAAGAAGATTCAAAGAGAGTGAGATGCCAGCTCCTTTCATTCAGTCAGTAGCTTCAATCATTTCTGGACGTTTTTCAATGGCAAAAATCAATGAATATTGTAAATGCACAAACAGTAATTTCTCCGCATTGCAAGGTGCAATTCTGAAATTTTTTGCTTTTTCCTGCTCCTCTTAGCATGATAAAGAAGATTCAAAGAGAGTGAGATGCCAGCTCCTTTCATTCAGTCAGTAGCTTCAAACATTTCTGGACGTTTTTCAATGGCAAAAATCAATGAATATTGTAAATGCACAAACAGTAATTTCTCCGCATTGCAAGGTGCAATTCTGAAATTTTTTGCTTTTTCCTGCTCCTCTTAGCATGATAAAGAAGATTCAAAGAGAGTGAGATGCCAGCTCCTTTCATTCAGTCAGTAGCTTCAATCATTTCTGGTATATGAATAACATGATGTTTAACAATGGCAAAAATCAATGAATATTGTAAATGCACAAACAGTAATTTCTCCGCATTGCAAGGTGCAATTCTGAAATTTTTTGCTTTTTCCTGCTCCTCTTTGCATGATAAAGAAGATTCAAAGAGAGTGAGATGCCAGCTCCTTTCATTCAGTCAGTAGCTTCAATCATTTCTGGATGTTTTTCAATGGCAAAAATCAATGAATATTGTAAATGCACAAACAGTAATTTCTCCGCATTGCAAGGTGCAATTCTGAAATTATTTGCTTTTTCCTGCTCCTCTTAGCATGATAAAGAAGATTCAAAGAGAGTGAGATGCCAGCTCCTTTCATTCAGTCAGTAGCTTCAATCATTTCTGGACGTTTTTCAACGGCAAAAATCAATGAATATTGTAAATGCACAAACAGTAATTTCTCCGCATTGCAAGGTGCAATTCTGAAATTTTTTGCTTTTTCCTGCTCCTCTTAGCATGATAAAGAAGATTCAAAGAGAGTGAGATGCCAGCTCCTTTCATTCAGTCAGTAGCTTCAATCATTTCTGGACGTTTTTCAATGGCAAAAATCAATGAATATTGTAAATGCACAAACAGTAATTTCTCCGCATTGCAAGGTGCAATTCTGAAATTTTTTGCTTTTTCCTGCTCCTCTTAGCATGATAAAGAAGATTCAAACAGAGTGAGATGCCAGCTCCTTTCATTCAGTCAGTAGCTTCAATCATTTCTGGACGTTTTTCAATGGCAAAAATCAATGAATATTGTAAATGCACAAACAGTAATTTCTCCGTATTGCAAGGTGCAATTCTGAAATTTTTTGCTTTTTCCTGCTCCTCTTAGCATGATAAAGAAGATTCAAAGAGAGTGAGATGCCAGCTCCTTTCATTCAGTCAGTAGCTTCAATCATTTCTTGACGTTTTTCAATGGCAAAAATCAATGAATATTGTAAATGCACAAGCAGTAATTTCTCCGCATTGCAAGGTGCAATTCTGAAATTTTTTGCTTTTTCCTGCTCCTCTTAGCATGATAAAGAAGATTCAAAGAGACTGAGATGCCAGCTCCTTTCATTCAGTCAGTAGCTTCAATCATTTCTGGACGTTTTTCAATGGCAAAAATCAATGAATATTGTAAATGCACAAACAGTAATTTCTCCGCATTGCAAGGTGCAATTCTGAAATTTTTTACTTTTTCCTGCTCCTCTTAGCATGAAAAAGAAGATTCAAAGAGAGTGAGATGCCAGCTCCTTTCATTCAGTCAGTAGCTTCAATCATTTCTGGTATATGAATAACATGATGTTTTTCAATGGCAAAAATCAATGAATATTGTAAATGCACAAACAGTAATTTCTCCGCATTGCAAGGTGCAATTCTGAAATTTTTTGCTTTTTCCTGCTCCTCTTAGCATGATAAAGAAGATTCAAAGAGAGTGAGATGCCAGCTCCTTTCATTCAGTCAGTAGCTTCAATCATTTCTGGACGTTTTTCAATGGCAAAAATCAATGAATATTGTAAATGCACAAACAGTAATTTCTCCGCATTGCAAGGTGCAATTCTGAAATTTTTTGCTTTTTCCTGCTCCTCTTAGCATGATAAAGAAGATTCAAAGAGAGTGAGATGCCAGCTCCTTTCATTCAGTCAGTAGCTTCAATCATTTCTGGTATATGAATAACATGATGTTTTTCAATGGCAAAAATCAATGAATATTGTAAATGCACAAACAGTAATTTCTCCGCATTGCAAGGTGCAATTCTGAAATTTTTTGCTTTTTCCTGCTCCTCTTAGCATGATAAAGAAGATTCAAAGAGAGTGAGATGCCAGCTCCTTTCATTCAGTCAGTAGCTTCAATCATTTCTGGTATATGAATAACATGATGTTTAACAATGGCAAAAATCAATGAATATTGTAAATGCACAAACAGTAATTTCTCCGCATTGCAAGGTGCAATTCTGAAATTTTTTGCTTTTTCCTGCTCCTCTTAGCATGATAAAGAAGATTCAAAGAGAGTGAGATGCCAGCTCCTTTCATTCAGTCAGTAGCTTCAATCATTTCTGGATGTTTTTCAATGGCAAAAATCAATGAATATTGTAAATGCACAAACAGTAATTTCTCCGCATTGCAAGGTGCAATTCTGAAATTTTTTGCTTTTTCCTGCTCCTCTTAGCATGATAAAGAAGATTCAAAGAGAGTGAGATGCCAGCTCCTTTCATTCAGTCAGTAGCTTCAATCATTTCTGGACGTTTTTCAATGGCAAAAATCAATGAATATTGTAAATGCACAAACAGTAATTTCTCCGCATTGCAAGGTGCAATTCTGAAATTTTTTGCTTTTTCCTGCTCCTCTTAGCATGATAAAGAAGATTCAAAGAGAGTGACATGCCAGCTCCTTTCATTCAGTCAGTAGCTTCAAACATTTCTGGTATATGAATAACATGATGTTTTTCAATGGCAAAAATCAATGAATATTGTAAATGCACAAACAGTAATTTCTCCGCATTGCAAGGAGCAATTCTGAATTTTTTTGCATTTTCCTGCTCCTCTTAGCATGATAAAGAAGATTCAAAGAGAGTGAGATGCCAGCTCCTTTCATTCAGTCAGTAGCTTCAATCATTTCTGGACGTTTTTCAATGGCAAAAATCAATGAATATTGTAAATGCACAAACAGTAATTTCTCCGCATTGCAAGGTGCAATTCTGAAATTTTTTGCTTTTTCCTGCTCCTCTTAGCATGATAAAGAAGATTCAAAGAGAGTGAGATGCCAGCTCCTTTCATTCAGTCAGTAGCTTCAAACATTTCTGGACGTTTTTCAATGGCAAAAATCAATGAATATTGTAAATGCACAAACAGTAATTTCTCCGCATTGCAAGGTGCAATTCTGAAATTTTTTGCTTTTTCCTGCTCCTCTTAGCATGATAAAGAAGATTCAAAGAGAGTGAGATGCCAGCTCCTTTCATTCAGTCAGTAGCTTCAATCATTTCTGGTATATGAATAACATGATGTTTAACAATGGCAAAAATCAATGAATATTGTAAATGCACAAACAGTAATTTCTCCGCATTGCAAGGTGCAATTCTGAAATTTTTTGCTTTTTCCTGCTCCTCTTTGCATGATAAAGAAGATTCAAAGAGAGTGAGATGCCAGCTCCTTTCATTCAGTCAGTAGCTTCAATCATTTCTGGATGTTTTTCAATGGCAAAAATCAATGAATATTGTAAATGCACAAACAGTAATTTCTCCGCATTGCAAGGTGCAATTCTGAAATTTTTTGCTTTTTCCTGCTCCTCTTAGCATGATAAAGAAGATTCAAAGAGAGTGAGATGCCAGCTCCTTTCATTCAGTCAGTAGCTTCAATCATTTCTGGACGTTTTTCAACGGCAAAAATCAATGAATATTGTAAATGCACAAACAGTAATTTCTCCGCATTGCAAGGTGCAATTCTGAAATTTTTTGCTTTTTCCTGCTCCTCTTAGCATGATAAAGAAGATTCAAAGAGAGTGAGATGCCAGCTCCTTTCATTCAGTCAGTAGCTTCAATCATTTCTGGACGTTTTTCAATGGCAAAAATCAATGAATATTGTAAATGCACAAACAGTAATTTCTCCGCATTGCAAGGTGCAATTCTGAAATTTTTTGCTTTTTCCTGCTCCTCTTAGCATGATAAAGAAGATTCAAAGAGAGTGAGATGCCAGCTCCTTTCATTCAGTCAGTAGCTTCAATCATTTCTGGACGTTTTTCAATGGCAAAAATCAATGAATATTGTAAATGCACAAACAGTAATTTCTCCGCATTGCAAGGTGCAATTCTGAAATTTTTTGCTTTTTCCTGCTCCTCTTAGCATGATAAAGAAGATTCAAAGAGAGTGAGATGCCAGCTCCTTTCATTCAGTCAGTAGCTTCAAACATTTCTGGACGTTTTTCAATGGCAAAAATCAATGAATATTGTAAATGCACAAACAGTAATTTCTCCGCATTGCAAGGTGCAATTCTGAAATTTTTTGCTTTTTCCTGCTCCTCTTAGCATGATAAAGAAGATTCAAAGAGAGTGAGATGCCAGCTCCTTTCATTCAGTCAGTAGCTTCAATCATTTCTGGTATATGAATAACATGATGTTTAACAATGGCAAAAATCAATGAATATTGTAAATGCACAAACAGTAATTTCTCCGCATTGCAAGGTGCAATTCTGAAATTTTTTGCTTTTTCCTGCTCCTCTTTGCATGATAAAGAAGATTCAAAGAGAGTGAGATGCCAGCTCCTTTCATTCAGTCAGTAGCTTCAATCATTTCTGGATGTTTTTCAATGGCAAAAATCAATGAATATTGTAAATGCACAAACAGTAATTTCTCCGCATTGCAAGGTGCAATTCTGAAATTTTTTGCTTTTTCCTGCTCCTCTTAGCATGATAAAGAAGATTCAAAGAGAGTGAGATGCCAGCTCCTTTCATTCAGTCAGTAGCTTCAATCATTTCTGGACGTTTTTCAACGGCAAAAATCAATGAATATTGTAAATGCACAAACAGTAATTTCTCCGCATTGCAAGGTGCAATTCTGAAATTTTTTGCTTTTTCCTGCTCCTCTTAGCATGATAAAGAAGATTCAAAGAGAGTGAGATGCCAGCTCCTTTCATTCAGTCAGTAGCTTCAATCATTTCTGGACGTTTTTCAATGGCAAAAATCAATGAATATTGTAAATGCACAAACAGTAATTTCTCCGCATTGCAAGGTGCAATTCTGAAATTTTTTGCTTTTTCCTGCTCCTCTTAGCATGATAAAGAAGATTCAAACAGAGTGAGATGCCAGCTCCTTTCATTCAGTCAGTAGCTTCAATCATTTCTGGACGTTTTTCAATGGCAAAAATCAATGAATATTGTAAATGCACAAACAGTAATTTCTCCGTATTGCAAGGTGCAATTCTGAAATTTTTTGCTTTTTCCTGCTCCTCTTAGCATGATAAAGAAGATTCAAAGAGAGTGAGATGCCAGCTCCTTTCATTCAGTCAGTAGCTTCAATCATTTCTTGACGTTTTTCAATGGCAAAAATCAATGAATATTGTAAATGCACAAGCAGTAATTTCTCCGCATTGCAAGGTGCAATTCTGAAATTTTTTGCTTTTTCCTGCTCCTCTTAGCATGATAAAGAAGATTCAAAGAGACTGAGATGCCAGCTCCTTTCATTCAGTCAGTAGCTTCAATCATTTCTGGACGTTTTTCAATGGCAAAAATCAATGAATATTGTAAATGCACAAACAGTAATTTCTCCGCATTGCAAGGTGCAATTCTGAAATTTTTTACTTTTTCCTGCTCCTCTTAGCATGAAAAAGAAGATTCAAAGAGAGTGAGATGCCAGCTCCTTTCATTCAGTCAGTAGCTTCAATCATTTCTGGTATATGAATAACATGATGTTTTTCAATGGCAAAAATCAATGAATATTGTAAATGCACAAACAGTAATTTCTCCGCATTGCAAGGTGCAATTCTGAAATTTTTTGCTTTTTCCTGCTCCTCTTAGCATGATAAAGAAGATTCAAAGAGAGTGAGATGCCAGCTCCTTTCATTCAGTCAGTAGCTTCAATCATTTCTGGACGTTTTTCAATGGCAAAAATCAATGAATATTGTAAATGCACAAACAGTAATTTCTCCGCATTGCAAGGTGCAATTCTGAAATTTTTTGCTTTTTCCTGCTCCTCTTAGCATGATAAAGAAGATTAAAAGAGAGTGAGATGCCAGCTCCTTTCATTCAGTCAGTAGCTTCAATCATTTCTGGTATATGAATAACATGATGTTTTTCAATGGCAAAAATCAATGAATATTGTAAATGCACAAACAGTAATTTCTCCGCATTGCAAGGTGCAATTCTGAAATTTTTTGCTTTTTCCTGCTCCTCTTAGCATGATAAAGAAGATTCAAAGAGAGTGAGATGCCAGCTCCTTTCATTCAGTCAGTAGCTTCAAACATTTCTGGACGTTTTTCAATGGCAAAAATCAATGAATATTGTAAATGCACAAACAGTAATTTCTCCGCATTGCAAGGTGCAATTCTGAAATTTTTTGCTTTTTCCTGCTCCTCTTAGCATGATAAAGAAGATTCAAAGAGAGTGAGATGCCAGCTCCTTTCATTCAGTCAGTAGCTTCAATCATTTCTGGTATATGAATAACATGATGTTTAACAATGGCAAAAATCAATGAATATTGTAAATGCACAAACAGTAATTTCTCCGCATTGCAAGGTGCAATTCTGAAATTTTTTGCTTTTTCCTGCTCCTCTTAGCATGATAAAGAAGATTCAAAGAGAGTGAGATGCCAGCTCCTTTCATTCAGTCAGTAGCTTCAATCATTTCTGGATGTTTTTCAATGGCAAAAATCAATGAATATTGTAAATGCACAAACAGTAATTTCTCCGCATTGCAAGGTGCAATTCTGAAATTTTTTGCTTTTTCCTGCTCCTCTTAGCATGAGAAAGAAGATTCAAAGAGAGTGAGATGCCAGCTCCTTTCATTCAGTCAGTAGCTTCAATCATTTCTGGACGTTTTTCAACGGCAAAAATCAATGAATATTGTAAATGCACAAACAGTAATTTCTCCGCATTGCAAGGTGCAATTCTGAAATTTTTTGCTTTTTCCTGCTCCTCTTAGCATGATAAAGAAGATTCAAAGAGAGTGAGATGCCAGCTCCTTTCATTCAGTCAGTAGCTTCAATCATTTCTGGACGTTTTTCAATGGCAAAAATCAATGAATATTGTAAATGCACAAACAGTAATTTCTCCGCATTGCAAGGTGCAATTCTGAAATTTTTTGCTTTTTCCTGCTCCTCTTAGCATGATAAAGAAGATTCAAAGAGAGTGAGATGCCAGCTCCTTTCATTCAGTCAGTAGCTTCAATCATTTCTGGACGTTTTTCAATGGCAAAAATCAATGAATATTGTAAATGCACAAACAGTAATTTCTCCGTATTGCAAGGTGCAATTCTGAAATTTTTTGCTTTTTCCTGCTCCTCTTAGCATGATAAAGAAGATTCAAAGAGAGTGAGATGCCAGCTCCTTTCATTCAGTCAGTAGCTTCAATCATTTCTGGACGTTTTTCAATGGCAAAAATCAATGAATATTGTAAATGCACAAGCAGTAATTTCTCCGCATTGCAAGGTGCAATTCTGAAATTTTTTGCTTTTTCCTGCTCCTCTTAGCATGATAAAGAAGATTCAAAGAGACTGAGATGCCAGCTCCTTTCATTCAGTCAGTAGCTTCAATCATTTCTGGACGTTTTTCAATGGCAAAAATCAATGAATATTGTAAATGCACAAACAGTAATTTCTCCGCATTGCAAGGTGCAATTCTGAAATTTTTTACTTTTTCCTGCTCCTCTTAGCATGAAAAAGAAGATTCAAAGAGAGTGAGATGCCAGCTCCTTTCATTCAGTCAGTAGCTTCAATCATTTCTGGTATATGAATAACATGATGTTTTTCAATGGCAAAAATCAATGAATATTGTAAATGCACAAACAGTAATTTCTCCGCATTGCAAGGTGCAATTCTGAATTTTTTTGCTTTTTCCTGCTCCTCTTAGCATGATAAAGAAGATTCAAAGAGATTGAGATGCCAGCTCCTTTCATTCAGTCAGTAGCTTCAATCATTTCTGGACGTTTTTCAATGGCAAAAATCAATGAATATTGTAAATGCACAAACAGTAATTTCTCCGCATTGCAAGGTGCAATTCTGAAATTTTTTGCTTTTTCCTGCTCCTCTTAGCATGATAAAGAAGATTCAAAGAGAGTGAGATGCCAGCTCCTTTCATTCAGTCAGTAGCTTCAATCATTTCTGGTATATGAATAACATGATGTTTTTCAATGGCAAAAATCAATGAATATTGTAAATGCACAAACAGTAATTTCTCCGCATTGCAAGGTGCAATTCTGAAATTTTTTGCTTTTTCCTGCTCCTCTTAGCATGATAAAGAAGATTCAAAGAGAGTGGGATGCCAGCTCCTTTCTTTCAGTCAGTAGCTTCAATCATTTCTGGTATATGAATAACATGATGTTTTTCAATGGCAAAAATCAATGAATATTGTAAATGCACAAACAGTAATTTCTCCGCATTGCAAGGTGCAATTCTGAAATTTTTTGCCTTTTCCTGCTCCTCTTAGCATGATAAAGAAGATTCAAAGAGAGTGAGATGCCAGCTCCTTTCATTCAGTCAGTAGCTTCAATCATTTCTGGACGTTTTTCAATGGCAAAAATCAATGAATATTGTAAATGCACAAACAGTAATTTCTCCGCATTGCAAGGTGCAATTCTGAAATTTTTTGCTTTTTCCTGCTCCTCTTAGCATGATAAAGAAGATTCAAAGAGAGTGAGATGCCAGCTCCTTTCATTCAGTCAGTAGCTTCAAACATTTCTGGTATATGAATAACATGATGTTTTTCAATGGCAAAAATCAATGAATATTGTAAATGCACAAACAGTAATTTCTCCGCATTGCAAGGTGCAATTCTGAAATTTTTTGCTTTTTCCTGCTCCTCTTAGCATGATAAAGAAGATTCAAAGAGAGTGAGATGCCAGCTCCTTTCATTCAGTCAGTAGCTTCAATCATTTCTGGACGTTTTTCAATGGCAAAAATCAATGAATATTGTAAATGCACAAACAGTAATTTCTCCGCATTGCAAGGTGCAATTCTGAAATTTTTTGCTTTTTCCTGCTCCTCTTAGCATGATAAAGAAGATTCAAAGAGAGTGAGATGCCAGCTCCTTTCATTCAGTCAGTAGCTTCAATCATTTCTGGACGTTTTTCAATGGCAAAAATCAATGAATATTGTAAATGCACAAACTGCAATTTCTCCGCATTGCAAGGTGCAATTCTGAAATTTTTTGCTTTTTCCTGCTCCTCTTAGCATGATAAAGAAGATTCAAAGAGAGTGAGATGCCAGCTCCTTTCATTCAGTCAGTAGCTTCAATCATTTCTGGTATATGAATAACATGATGTTTTTCAATGGCAAAAATCAATGAATATTGTAAATGCACAAACAGTAATTTCTCCGCATTGCAAGGTGCAATTCTGAAATTTTTTGCTTTTTCCTGCTCCTCTTAGCATGATAAAGAAGATTCAAAGAGAGTGAGATGCCAGCTCCTTTCATTCAGTCAGTAGCTTCAATCATTTCTGGACGTTTTTCAATGGCAAAAATCATTGAATATTGTAAATGCACAAACAGTAATTTCTCCGCATTGCAAGGTGCAATTCTGAAATTTTTTACTTTTTCCTGCTCCTCTTAGCATGATAAAGAAGATTCAAAGAGAGTGAGATGCCAGCTCCTTTCATTCAGTCAGTAGCTTCAAACATTTCTGGACGTTTTTCAATGGCAAAAATCAATGAATATTGTAAATGCACAAACAGTAATTTCTCCGCATTGCAAGGTGCAATTCTGAAATTTTTTGCTTTTTCCTGCTCCTCTTAGCATGATAAAGAAGATTCAAAGAGAGTGAGATGCCAGCTCCTTTCATTCAGTCAGTAGCTTCAATCATTTCTGGTATATGAATAACATGATGTTTAACAATGGCAAAAATCAATGAATATTGTAAATGCACAAACAGTAATTTCTCCGCATTGCAAGGTGCAATTCTGAAATTTTTTGCTTTTTCCTGCTCCTCTTAGCATGATAAAGAAGATTCAAAGAGAGTGAGATGCCAGCTCCTTTCATTCAGTCAGTAGCTTCAATCATTTCTGAGATGTTTTTCAATGGCAAAAATCAATGAATATTGTAAATGCACAAACAGTAATTTCTCCGCATTGCAAGGTGCAATTCTGAAATTTTTTGCTTTTTCCTGCTCCTCTTAGCATGATAAAGAAGATTCAAAGAGAGTGAGATGCCAGCTCCTTTCATTCAGTCAGTAGCTTCAATCATTTCTGGACGTTTTTCAATGGCAAAAATCAATGAATATTGTAAATGCACAAACAG
This sequence comes from Phyllobates terribilis, assembly GCF_046119375.1. Taxonomy (NCBI): domain Eukaryota; kingdom Metazoa; phylum Chordata; class Amphibia; order Anura; family Dendrobatidae; genus Phyllobates; species Phyllobates terribilis. The sequence goes on along the minus strand of NW_027365115.1, from coordinate 2,208 downwards.
TAATTTCTCCGCATTGCAAGGTGAAATTCTGAAATTTTTTGCTTTTTCCTGCTCCTCTTAGCATGATAAAGAAGATTCAAAGAGAGTGAGATGCCAGCTCCTTTCATTCAGTCAGTAGCTTCATTCATTTCTGGACGTTTTTCAATGGCAAAAATCAATGAATATTGTAAATGCACAAACAGTAATTTCTCCGCATTGCAAGGTGCAATTCTGAAATTTTTTGCTTTTTCCTGCTCCTCTTAGCATGATAAAGAAGATTCAAAGAGAGTGAGATGCCAGCTCCTTTCATTCAGTCAGTAGCTTCAATCATTTCTGGACGTTTTTCAATGGCAAAAATCAATGAATATTGTAAATGCACAAACAGTAATTTCTCCGTATTGCAAGGTGCAATTCTGAAATTTTTTGCTTTTTCCTGCTCCTCTTAGCATGATAAAGAAGATTCAAAGAGAGTGAGATGCCAGCTCCTTTCATTCAGTCAGTAGCTTCAATCATTTCTGGACGTTTTTCAATGGCAAAAATCAATGAATATTGTAAATGCACAAGCAGTAATTTCTCCGCATTGCAAGGTGCAATTCTGAAATTTTTTGCTTTTTCCTGCTCCTCTTAGCATGATAAAGAAGATTCAAAGAGACTGAGATGCCAGCTCCTTTCATTCAGTCAGTAGCTTCAATCATTTCTGGACGTTTTTCAATGGCAAAAATCAATGAATATTGTAAATGCACAAACAGTAATTTCTCCGCATTGCAAGGTGCAATTCTGAAATTTTTTACTTTTTCCTGCTCCTCTTAGCATGAAAAAGAAGATTCAAAGAGAGTGAGATGCCAGCTCCTTTCATTCAGTCAGTAGCTTCAATCATTTCTGGTATATGAATAACATGATGTTTTTCAATGGCAAAAATCAATGAATATTGTAAATGCACAAACAGTAATTTCTCCGCATTGCAAGGTGCAATTCTGAATTTTTTTGCTTTTTCCTGCTCCTCTTAGCATGATAAAGAAGATTCAAAGAGAGTGAGATGCCAGCTCCTTTCATTCAGTCAGTAGCTTCAATCATTTCTGGACGTTTTTCAATGGCAAAAATCAATGAATATTGTAAATGCACAAACAGTAATTTCTCCGCATTGCAAGGTGCAATTCTGAAATTTTTTGCTTTTCCTGCTCCTCTTAGCATGATAAAGAAGATTCAAAGAGAGTGAGATGCCAGCTCCTTTCATTCAGTCAGTAGCTTCAATCATTTCTGGTATATGAATAACATGATGTTTTTCAATGGCAAAAATCAATGAATATTGTAAATGCACAAACAGTAATTTCTCCGCATTGCAAGGTGCAATTCTGAAATTTTTTGCTTTTTCCTGCTCCTCTTAGCATGATAAAGAAGATTCAAAGAGAGTGGGATGCCAGCTCCTTTCTTTCAGTCAGTAGCTTCAATCATTTCTGGTATATGAATAACATGATGTTTTTCAATGGCAAAAATCAATGAATATTGTAAATGCACAAACAGTAATTTCTCCGCATTGCAAGGTGCAATTCTGAAATTTTTTGCCTTTTTCCTGCTCCTCTTAGCATGATAAAGAAGATTCAAAGAGAGTGAGATGCCAGCTCCTTTCATTCAGTCAGTAGCTTCAATCATTTCTGGATTAAAACATGATGTTTTTCAATGGCAAAAATCAATGAATATTGTAAATGCACAAACAGTAATTTCTCCGCATTGCAAGGTGCAATTCTGAAATTTTTTGCTTTTTCCTGCTCCTCTTAGCATGATAAAGAAGATTCAAAGAGAGTGAGATGCCAGCTCCTTTCATTCAGTCAGTAGCTTCAATCATTTCTGGACGTTTTTCAATGGCAAAAATCAATGAATATTGTAAATGCACAAGCAGTAATTTCTCCGCATTGCAAGGTGCAATTCTGAAATTTTTTGCTTTTTCCTGCTCCTCTTAGCATGATAAAGAAGATTCAAAGAGACTGAGATGCCAGCTCCTTTCATTCAGTCAGTAGCTTCAATCATTTCTGGACGTTTTTCAATGGCAAAAATCAATGAATATTGTAAATGCACAAACAGTAATTTCTCCGCATTGCAAGGTGCAATTCTGAAATTTTTTACTTTTTCCTGCTCCTCTTAGCATGAAAAAGAAGATTCAAAGAGAGTGAGATGCCAGCTCCTTTCATTCAGTCAGTAGCTTCAATCATTTCTGGTATATGAATAACATGA